>NW_024870545.1:51674-157455 GCF_013358625.1 Macadamia integrifolia | reverse complement strand
TTTTTTTTTTTTTTGGTAGTAAGTCTGCACATTGCACATAAGCTCTATAGGCAGGTAGGCACTCCATGTCTAACATAATCGTCAATTTCCTCCATATCTAACTTGCTCAATTGAGTTATCAAGTCCCATCCAAGTATGTGGATGGAACATGGTAACTCATATCTCCACTAGTACCAATTATCAACTTGTGTGCCCGACTCTTGAACTTATGTAGTTTAGTAGCAGGCAATATGATACAACAAAATGATGCATCAAATTCCAATAATGCACATGAGAGTATCAAATAAATGAGATACACCAGGTATTCAATATTGCATATGAGATTTCATCCACATCAACAACATACTTGTAACTACCTAAATGTAGTCTTGGCTCCTTCCGTTGTTATTCTCAAATTCCTCTTCTTACATTCCGATACATTGTAGCATCTAAACTAGATGACTAGTATTTGATGTTGAGGGATTCATATATGAGTCTTCTAACATCGTCTGAGAGTAATACGTGGCCATATGCCTAAGCTGGTTACACACAAAACACCATTTCTTTTGGGGACATGATCTAGCCATATACCCAAATTGATTACATCTAAAACACTGAGGCTAACCCACTTGCTGAGGTACGACTACTGCTGGCCCAAGATACTATGATGCTTGGCCAACTTCTGCACTACTGAACTAGGGTCTGATTGGAGTAGTGTAGGGTCCTCTAATTGCCTTAGTGAAATCTTTGCCACCAGGTGGTCTGTTTATCCTCCTTATTGCTTGAACTTGATAAATTTCTCTTTGTTTGTCTTCTATAGATTTTTCTATTTGAACCACCTCTGCATAGGTTTGTAATGGGTGTGCCACTAATAATGCACCAATCTCCAGCCTTAAGCCCTTTTCAAACTTCTTGGCCTTGGTTCTATCTGATTTCACATGCTCTAGTGCAAAACAGTAGAACTCTTCAAACTTCTGCTGATATTCGAGAATATATCTTGGCCCTAGGGTTAAAGCCATGAACTCCACCTTCTTTCTATCCCTCACACTGTATGGGAAGTAGTTTCCATAAGAAGCCCCAACAAATTGCTCCCATATAGGACTAGATGTGTAGCTGTCAATATAGGCTTTGTGGCTTTCCACCATGCATAGGTTTCATCCTGCAATTGATAACGAGCACATAAAATCTTTTGTTAATCTATGCACCCCAACACTGTAAAAAATTTCTCGACACCCTCTACCATTTAGTTGGTGCCAACAGGTCATGGCTCACTGAACTAAAATATGGGCACTGATACTTCTGAAATTTCTCCATTAACTTGGAAATCTATCCGCACTGGTACAATTGGCTGTGTCTTTGGTGTATATTGCAAAGGTGGTGTCACTATTACTGGTATTGGTTGAGATGACTGACCATTGGCTGGTTGTGCAATACTTGGAACTCCTGGTGCAATAAGTGATGTAGGAGTCAGAGTAGATGGTGTAGGCTGCACAATAGGGGTTATACCACAGGTGTCTCCATGGCACGGATAGTTGTGGCTATCTCAGTCATCATGGCCCTTTGTTGTTGTTGGATTTCTCTTTGTTGTTGTTGAAGGCTTTGTTGGATGCCTTGCATCACGTCACTGACTATAGCAACCACATCCTGAGTTGTCATCATAGGTGGTGTAGGAGGTGATGCATTTGTTATCATATCTTCACCCTCATATTTAGACTCATGTGAAGGGTTAAGATTTGCCATCGTGGTGCAACAGTGCTTTTGCGATTGCGGGTCATCTTGGGGATAGGTAGGCTTCGGCATTTGAGAAATTTTCTGTGAAATAAATAGATTGATTAATCTCCCAAATGATTAATACATCATATGATCGCACAACATGCTTTACAATTATAGAAGAATTGAAAACACATTAGAGAAAAGAAAGGTCATCTGCCCCATCCTTTGGCAGATGGCATCGACCAATGTAACTCTATTTCTCAAATCCTAACTTATAATATATTTAAAATTATGTAATTCCAATTGTTCTTATCTTGTTACATTTTATTTTTCCAACTATGTACAAGAGTTATGCTCTTTGAATTATTATAAGTGAACGGCTTTTGCACCTAGGCTAGTCTCCTATGGTGCGTGCTAAAAGTTATGTAATTATCTTAAAATTTTTAAGTTTATTCCTAATCATCACCAATATATCCTAAGATCTTATGTATTTGTGAATTAAGATAGAGCATCACGCTTTGATACCATTCTGTCACACCCTGCCTCAAATTGGCCAAGTTATACGGCACTAGATTCTCAATCCAGTTAGCCTAACCCTTCAGGATCATAGATGTTGTATCTTAATTTCACAAATGCTACCATGATCACAACGAAAATAATGTACGCTAATAAAATCATACAAATAACACTAGTGACCCACTACATTATAAGTTACAACTATACAAGATCAATTTTTTAACAGAAGCAAAGTCCATCAGCATCCTGGTGTCATATAGACACAAGTCTCACCAACTGTCGCTGAAATCCAATACTGCCTCAGCACCGGTTTCACCATCTAAAAAGAGTAACCAACAAGGAGTGAGCTTCACAAGCCCAGTGAGGGGTGTACATGCAAGCACACACAACAAATGATTCAATGCAAGCTCCATACAGATATATGATGCATATGAATCCATTTATTATATAACTTTCCTATTTCCATTACAAGTCCATCTTCTAGTATAGGTGCTATGCAACATAGGTGGTATCCCCTCCCCAGTATGTTGGGCTACAGGGATATAAGCTCATTGCATGTGAAAGAATCTATAGGTCCCAGAATCCTAGACATCGGTCACCCCGTGAACCTCCAAAAGTAACCCCAACAGCCTGTAACACCCTAGTTTTAGAACCCTTTAGAGATAGAAAGAAAGTCAATTAGAAGGGTACAAGGTGGAATAGAGTGACCGTTCAACTGTGTAGATGGGAGAGACAATGCAAGAATGGAAAATTTATGAAGTATGAGTATGGGATAAAGGATGCCTACATGAGTGGAGAAGGGGTCCCATGTAAAGTCAGGTACCCTGGGCAGAAAGCCGGACAACAAGAAGCAAAAGGGCATAATTGGTGAGAGAGCCTTTGGCAAACCGGCCAGCCGATTCGGTTGGCAGAATGCCTAGAAATGGCATTTTTCTATAGGTCCCACTGCTTTGAGGGTAATTCTGCCCATCTCTACCATGAATTAGGGCTTGCTTAAGGGTTCAAACGCAATTGGTTTCATGTTAAGCCCTAATTTCTATAGTGAGATATTTAAGTTAAATAAATTAGGAAAAAAGGGTTTTTATAAAAAAGTGATTTGCCAAACAGACCTCAGGGTCTGTTTAGCTTATAAATAAGAGAAGGTCAACTGTTTCTCTCTTTATTTTGCTGCTGTGAATAGAAAGAAAACAGAGAAGGAAAAGAAGAGAGAAAAGAGAAGAGAAAGAAGGAAGGAGAAGAAGAAGAAGAGGAGGAGAAGAGACTTGTGAATTGGGGCTGTTGCACCTAAGGTAAGGTTGCTGCCCTCTTATTTCTTTGAAGTTAATTAGGTTAATTAGGGTAAAAGCATACTAGGTTAGGAATTTCAGTAAATTAGGGACTAAAATTGAGTCCCTATATATTGATTTTGTACCCAGTGGAAGAATTCCTAAATCTACTAGGGGTCTTGGGTTTTAATTTAGCATTAACCCATCTCTGAGAACTCCAATTGGGAGGAATTTTAGCATGCATGGTAGTAAATTAGTAGTTGAAGTTGGGACTAGTAAATTTAATCAATTAGTTTTGGGTTTTATGCATGCCATGAGTTCTTACCTAATTTTGTTTAAAAAATCATGTAAGAAAGCTCCCAATTCTTCTCTGATTTTTATGATTCTCCCCAATTGAGATGAATTGGAGCTGGTGTGTGGCTCATTCATACTTTTTAAGATGGTCCAGCTCCAATTAAATCAGTATGAGAGGTGGGAAATTTCTGATTACAGAATTAAATGGTTTAGGTATATAAATAAGGAGGAAATTGGAAAGTATGTTAGGGCAGAATTTTAATTCATGTAACTGGGAGTTTTGGGGGCTGTAAAAGGACCGTAGAGGGCTTAGGGAACCTTCTCCGTGTTGCCAAGGCCAATACCAATCAACCATGGGCAGAAATCAACCCGCCGTTGGGCAAACAGCCAGCTGGTTGTTTCCCACCGGTTGGGGTGTTTTGATCGCAATCAGCCTTTATTTTGGCTTGTTGTTATCTTACCCCTTGTGGTTTATGTCCCTTACCTTTATACCTAAATTATCCCTATGGGAAGTGGTCGTTAGAGGGCTTTTCTGAGACTTTAAATCAGGTTTGAGCAAGGGTAGTTGAGAGTCATTTTGGGTTCAGCAGTGAACCTATACATATTCATATTAGGTGTATAGATATTTAACAATAAGAAATACCATTGTTTAGGAACATAAACAATCGGGCAAGGATACAAAGTTGATTGTTGGAATCCTATCGCACTTGTGATTGGGTTTTAAGGTGATTGGGTGCTTGACTTTATTTTACGGAGTGTTTATGCATTCTTTCTATTTTTGGATGAATTGTGTGCATGAATGACATGTTGTTTTTATTTTAAAAGTAACTACAAGCGTACGGATCAGTGTAGCTAACGGGTCGAACACAAGGAGAGCGGCCACTTTATTTTAGGCTTCTTCTAGTAATGCGAAAGTGTAACGATTGATTAGGGTGATCTATTTCTAACTACCGACCTAACACAAATGCATCTAAAAGCATCCTAACCAACACAACTAACCTTAACCATTCGTCATCTAGGAATTTAAATTCTCAAACTACGCAATTAAAAAACAAATAACGGAAAGAAAAAGTACTGAAATAAAAAATGCTGATGAATAAATAAAATAAAAAGGGAAGAAAGCTAGAGAGAGGCACACAAGTAGGTATCTCTACATAGCCTGAGGGATGCACCATTATAGACACCAAATTTTCTCCCCCCCTCGGCAATGATGAATTACGGGTAATGAGGAGACATATTTTCTCTTTTGGAAAGAAGTCGAATTTTTGGCACAAGTCCAAATTATCCCAGAACTTCTGATTGGTCAAACCGGATGTTGTTTAATGATGCGAGGAAGATGATCAGAAGTGGTCGATACCTTTTTCCAGAATACTAAAATCGAGCCTAGCATGTGCTCAATTCCCCTATCATTGGATAGCATTCGGAAATACAAACCCATTGATATCTTGTACGGGAAAAATGGATACCCAGATATGCCATATTACCTACCTGAACTTTTAACTGGTTAAACCAAACCAAACCCTAAACCAAACAAAACCCTGAACCAAACCAAACCAAATACTAACCCAAACCAAACCCTAAACCAAATCAAACCCTAAACCAAGCCAAACCCTAAACCAAACCAAACCCTAACCCAAACCAAACCCTAAATCAAACCAAACCCTAACCCAAACCAAACCCTAACCCAAACCAAACCCTAACCCAAACCAGACCCTAAACCAAGCCAAACCCTAAACAAAACCAAACCCTAAACCAAACCAAACCCTAAACCAAACCAAACCCTAACCCAAACCAAACCCTAAACCAAACCAAACCAAACCCTAAACCAAGCCAAAATCCAAACCCCAAACCAAGCCAAACCCTAAACCAAACCAAACCCTAAACCAGACCAAACCCTAAACCAAACCAAACCCTAAACCAAAACAAACCTTGACCCAAACCAAACCCTAACCCAAACAAAACCCCAAAAAAAACCAAACCCTATAACAAACAAAATCAAACCAAACCAAACCCTAAACCAAACCTTAACCCTAAACCAAACCAAACTCTAAACCAAACCAAACCGTAAGCCAAACCAAATCCTAAGCCAAACCAATCCCTAAACCAAACCAAACCAAACCAAACCCTAAACCAAGCTAAAACCTAAACCAGACCAAACCCTAAACCAGATCAAACCCTAAACCAAACCAAACCCTAAACCAAACTAAACCCAAAACCAAGCCAAACCCTAAAACAAGCCAAACCCTAAAACAAGCCAAACCCTAAACCAAACCAAACCCTAAACCAAGCCAAAACCTAAACCAAACCAAACCCTAAAACAAGCCAAACCCTAAACCAGACCAAACCAAACCCTAAACTAAACCAAACCAAATTAGACCACCCTAAACCAAACATTATCCAAAACTTGCCACCTAGCCTATGGTTACTGCTGTGATAAGATTTCCACCGCAACCATGTAGGGCTATTGCCGCCTAGTCTACGGGGTAGCCACCTAGTCTATGAGCATATTTGGAAGCATAATGGGGTGCCATGGGAGTTTTCAAGACATAACAGAGTGCCATGGGGGGGAAAGGCCTTACACGGATGAGTGTAAGCCCTTACACATCCGTGAAAGGCTTACATGAATGTGTAAGGCCTTACATGGATGTGTAAAGGCCTTACACGCCCTTGCCTCCCTTTACAAGCTCCTAAACCTCTTATGCCATGGATGCCCTCCTTTCTATAAATAGTAACCTCGGGTCACCGAGAAAAGCATGGAAAAAAAAAAGAACCCCTGAAGAAAGAAAACCTATTCCAAAGACCTTATAAAAGAGAGAGAGAGAGAGAGAGAGAGAGAGAGAGAGAGAGAGAGAGAGAGAGAGAGAGAGAGAGGAAAGAAAAGGAAGAGATGAGAGTCTGTAAAAATTCTAAGCCAAGCTTACGGAAATTGATGGAGTCCTGCCCTATTTTTGGAAGTCCACGTCGTCGATATCAGCTGATTCCAACCCTAAGAACACGGCATAGAAGCCTTACCCAAATTTCCACAGCTGATTCCGACCCTAGGAACACAGCGCGGAAGCCCTGCCTGAGTTTCCAAAGTTGATTCCAACCTTAGGAATACGACATAGAAGCCCTGCCCAAATTTCCATCGCTGATTCCAACCATAGGAATACGACACGGAAGCCCTGCCCGAATTTCCAAAGCTGATTCCAAACCTAGAAATATGGTGCGGAAGACCTGCCCAAATTTCCAAAGCTGATTCTGACTCTAGGAATTCGACGCGGAAGCCCTGCTTGAATTTCCAAAGCCGATTCCAACCCTAAGCATATGGTGTGGAAGCCCTGTTCAAATTTCCACAGTCGATTCCAACCCTAAGAATATGGCATGGAAGCCCGGCCCGAATTGCCACAGCTAATTCCGATTCTAGTAATATAGTGTAGAAGCCCTGCTCAAATTCCCCAAAACCAGAACCCATGTTCATACCCTAGCATATGAACCCTGTCAACTTTCTTACCCAAGTGTCGAAAGTTTTTAATTTCTCCAAGAAAGAGAGAAGAAAATTAAATTTTTGCCCCTGAGTCGAGGAAAATTATCAAAAATTTCACCATTTTCATTGATCATTATCATTTAAATATTTTATCGTAATTTCATTTGCATGTATAATATGCAACTCATCTCCGCATGTATTATTTTATGTGTCTATTGCATAAAATAATGATTTATTGTTATCATTTCATGTATTAATTTTTAGCATTTGTACATTAAATGTAGTCTGTTTCCTCATTTTATGCGTTATCATATGTGTTTCCCTCACATAAAATAACAATCATAATTATCATGTCATGGAGCATCGTACACATCTGTTGATAAGTTGCTTTCTATTTCATCATTTTATGTGTTATCGCATGTGTTCCTCACATGAAATAACGATCATAATTGTCATGTTATGGGGCGTTGTACGTGTATGTAGATAAGGTAATTGTATTTTCTATTATTTTATGTAGATTTTATTATTTCATGTGGTTTTAATATAGATCTATATTTCATGTGATATTTCAATAATTTCTTACAATTTTTTCATGCAAGTGTATGTAAATGTGATTACGTTATTTCATGTAATAAGACTTCCATGTTAGCTTAGGCTGTTAAAATTCTTGGGGGAGAATATTCAAAATCCAAGCCTCTGGTAGAAAGACTGAAAATTCCAGGCGAGGTGGGTGCCTAACACCTTCCCACACTCGTAACCTGACACGGAACCCTATCTCTGGAACATACCAAAATAAGAAGTCAAACTTGGGGGTTCCTTCCTTTCACAGGAATCCAACCCCCTATTCGAGCTTGAGCCCTCGATCGAAATTAGGCTCCACCATAGGGTTCTAGGCCCTGAATCCTAGATGGTGACTCCAAAAAATCATGCTTTCCCCATCCCCTATAGTCGACAGACGTGTTTGGAGAAAATTCAGTTCATTCACCCCTGCAAGGCACACCAGGTGAGAAGGAAATAAGCGAAAAGAAAGAGAAAAAGGTATTTTCCCTTACAGTGGTGACTCCACTAGGGAATGTCAAACTTTCTATACCAGAGGCTTATAATGAACATTAGAATTTTCTCTCCCTCATCATTATTATGTGTAAACATGTCTGTATATTGCTTGCTAATTATATCATGCATCGTGTTCAAAGTGAATTCACTTGATGAGGGTACTCCCTGCTGTGCCTACACCCTTGGGGAGGTCAGTGCACGATATACTAAGTACTCTAAGATTAAATGATGCCCACTTCCTATATAAGAGTGCTCGAAGTAAAACTGGTTGATGAGGATGGTTGTCGATTGTTCGAAACCCTCAGGGTAATAATAGAACATATCTGGCCATTTTGAGATTAACCACTTTCTGCACTACACTTGTGCACACACTCACTCATGGATACATCTACCCCTGTGATTAGCCGAATGAAACCATGTAATGTCATGGACAATCATCCACGAAGTCACACCCCTTGATACAGTAAAATCTGGTATATCAAAGGAACCACGTACACTTGATTCACTTTCACCAATAGGTATATCGGTTCTATCAAGGGTGGCCTTGTTCTGTCCTATAGCCTCACCCACTGCATCGCATTGCATCATATAGGAACTAGACTGTTAAACAACTAGGGCACGCCACAAACTGACTCAATAATTGTTTGTGGTTCAAGTTAGAACCCTTCTAGCCTATTTCATCTGGGATGAGATTTTTCCTGTATATGTTTAAACCTGATGTGTTCTTTGATAATTGGGAATTGGGAGATGCAACTATATCGATTTTGGTTCACGCAACCGTGCCTATGAGGAGATTCCCGCTTCACCACATTATATTAGAGTGTGTTCCAAACTGATAATGTTCCACACAACCAATCCAAGAGTCAAGGATGATCAGGTATTTTCATGTAATGGGGGGAAACAAAATACCTATGTGAAATCAGCTGCGAGGTTGTTCATACATGAACCAACTTGTTTGTTTTCCCACACTATAATTTATGTCTAACTTGGACCCTCCTAGTAAAAAAAAATGTGTGAATATCAACTAAAGATTGGGCCAAAAGTAGACACTTATTATTAAAAAAAAAAATCAATATATATAAACTCAAAAAAAAATCTAAAAATTAAATTTCTTTATTTAGGTCAGGCACTATTCCACGTCAAAAAAATTCCCCACTGTCTATGTGGACCCGTCAAGATAATCGTTTGGTCTGTGTCAACCCTGAGAGATCCTTACCAATGGTGGAACTTATTAACTCACTCCACCAAGTTCACCTAGCTCAGCGTCATCTGAACGATTGGCGAATATGGATCCGACTAGTGGAAGTCAACTAGATGCCCAAGAGAAAAGGAGAATGGATATGATGCAGTTAGAGTTGGAAGAGTTACATCATTTATTCAACGAGTTTACTAGTGCCAAGCAGCCTCAACAACAAACTGAATCTATTTTAACTCCAGGAGAACAGGAGTGGACCAAGATGGCGTCCAATGCATCTCGTACCATACCAAGGCTTGTGGTCGATGATGATGAAAGAAGAAATCCAACCAGATCGTTCAATTAAACCCCTTGAAACTGAAAGGAAAAGAAAGTTGAGGGAGAAATTAGAAAGACTTGAAAAACTGCTACAAAAGGGGAAAGCTATAGACAATCAGGCCACAGAAACTGATTAGATTCTTTTTTCTCAGAGCTCGAATTTCAGAGAACACTGATAAGTTTGACAGCAAAGGTGACTCAAGGGCACACTTGAAGGTCTTCATTAATATTTCTAGATCATGGGGATTTACTAAAGAACAAATGGGGAAAGCATTTTTTCTTACTCTTTCAGGCCCAGCTTTTCGTTGGTTAACTCAGTTAGACCCTTCCCAGACTCAGAATTGGTCAACAATCATGAAAGCATTCACTAAGTAGTACTCTTACAACATTGAACTGGATATAACTCAACGAGAGTTAGAAGCTGTTCAACAGGCTCCAGGTGAGGGTTTCACTGAGTTTCTCCTAAGGTTTCGAGATAAGGCAGGCTTGATGACATCTCGACCTATTGAAAAAGAACAAGTTGAAATGATCCTAGATAACTTAGTAAATCCCTACTATGATATGTTGTACAGCCAACATATTGAGACATTTTTCAGCTTTATTGGCAACTGGAAAGAGGGTTAAGAACCATATATTCAAAGTATCACAATATTGTGGTACTTCTCAAAGTAATCCAGAACAAGGCAAAAACTAGGGCTAGACCAGTACCAAGATCAAGGGCTAAATTTGGTGGGCCAGAATCAGCAACCTAGCATAGCTCAAGTCATAATAGCTCCTCCTACTATGATACAGCCCAGCTCATCATCAAGACAGGCTTCGAAGCCTCAACAGCAATTCACCGATTTGGGCATAGCTAGTTCTCTAGTATATGCTGAATTGAAGAAGAAGGGAATTTTGGGTACAATTCATCCCCGACCAGTGAAAAATCCCTTACCAGAGTGGTATGATCAAAATCAATTCTATGACTATCACACCCAAGAAGGGCACCCCACTGATGACTACATTGCACTCGGGCATGCGATACAGGATCTTTTGGAAGATGGAAGGCTTGAACTAAACAATCGAGCAATGACTAGAAGTGGTAATGATGTTTGAATAGCTGAAAAAGGAAGAAGAGCATAAGAAGCACATCAGAAACATGAATAAAAGAATGCTAGGTTAAGAAAGAGATCGTCGTCGAGACAGATTTTTCTTTCCTTCTTTCTTTCCAATTCAAAATGTAGGAACGTTGTTTATATCAATAAAGTTCTATTTTCATTTCAACTTCATTTCTGTCTTCTTTCACTCTTTCATCATGATCAAGAGTGTCAAAGTCTTCATGATAAAGTTCTTGATCTTTCCCATACATCTGATCTCTTTTCAACAAGCATGGAGCCTAGAGGGAATCCTTATCTGGGTAAGTCTAAGCCTATCTCAACCCACCTATAACTCATCATCTTGAAACTCTTCTGTTTCGTACATGTCCCTTATCTTCTACGATTTGATCATGAAATATCATGTCACTGGGGCACCACGGAACAATTTCCCAGAAAAAGAAAAGGAAATCTGGAATTCCAAGTTGGAATGATGCCCAAATTTGGGCCATCTCCAAAGTAAGAGTTCAAAAAAAAAAAAAAAAAAAAAAAAAAAAAGGAGAATGTATGATGGCCCAAAGTTGGGGTCTTTCCAAATTGAGACAAAATAAAAAGTTGGTTTCAGGAATCAAAATCCAGTGATCTAAGAAAATTTAGAAGCTGCAGGTAAAATTGTCATTTACTTACTTGACATATAAAAGAAGTCATCGATGATCAGGTCAGGCCTTGGAAGCATTTTGAGCTTTTTCCATCCTTTGGAACCCGGTCATAAACCCCATTACAACCTACTGAAGTCCTCCTGGACTAACTGATGATAAAGATTCTCATTGACATCTCCGAGCTTATCCGGCTATGATGGAACTTAATTATCGGGCTTCAGCATCAAGTTATTAGTCCGAAGTACTATAAGTCTGATCCTCATTTGAGGTACATAGGCAACTCAGACACAATTCTACAGTGTGACCCCCCATTTCCCAACATTCAATATTCATATCTCTGTATCCTTCCTGAACTATGTTTGACCTGATCCCTACTCTAGGGTACATAGGCATCTTGATGAAATAATAATCAAGTTTGGCCCTCTCACTCCCACAATTTTCCAAATTATATCCATCAGATATTTCTCCGTGTCAATATCTCTCTCTACATTGGTTTCTCAGAAGAACCGATGATGCAAGAAAGAGTAGAAAGAAGTTCATGATCAAAGAGATTTACTGCTCGCGATAATATAATCTTGATAATTGCTCACTCCTCTAAATATCAAAAAAAAAAAAAAAAAAGTATGCTACCAGGGGCATTTTCTATTCTGAAAAAAAATGAGGGAGGAAGATTTGTTGTCAGTAGGGCAATTTGCTGATTCAGGGGCACACAATCCGTGAGGATCAGTTTTTGAACATTGAAAGGTCCTAGCCTAAGAAGTGGAGCAATATATTGTAAAAGTGTAAAGGCCAATACAGCAGGGGCAAATACCATAGCTATTGCCTTACAAGTGTATCCTTAAGAAGAATGACCCGGTCATCCCTTTTGTGCAGAACCATGCTTAGTCATTATCCCACATCATCTAATACCATGGTGACCTAGTCATATACTTAGACCCATTTAGTTTTAGTTCACCAGAAATACTTGTCAAGCCCACACAGATGACGTAGATATGGATAATACGGAATTGTGCCTTGCCTAATTAAAGTGTGAATAATCACAAATTTTCAAATTCAAAAATAAAAATTTCAACATTGCATAAGCATTTCATTTCATGATCTTGATGGGACAATTGATCATAAATTATTATCATCCTTTCTTCACCAAAGGTTGATGGCAACAACATCACACTTGATGTTATCATGCATAGATATTCAGTTGTATGCTAACCATTTTATAAGAATCTATGTTGTACAAGTGCAGAAGCAAGAAAATGGAGAATCTTTGGAAAATATTTTAAATTTTACATAAGATTCCGTTCAAACCTCTTATTTTCATAGGATTATGTTTCCCTAAGCATTTGATTTCATCCCGATCTCATGATCACCATTGTACCCGTGTACTACCAATAATTCTGATCTCGTAATCACCATCATGCTTGTGGAATTTCCAATAATCTCGACCTCTTGAGATCATCAGAGTACCCATGTACTTTCAATAATTCTAATCTCGTGATCACCATCATATCCATGGAGTTTCAATTATCCTTATCTCATGATCACCGTCATACCCATGTACTTTCAATCATTCTAATCTCATGATCAACATTGTACCCGTATACTTCTAATATTTATGATCTCGTGATCACCATCGTACCCATGTACTTTCAATCATTCTGATCTCGTGATCGCCATAGTACTCATGTACTTTGAATCATCCAGATTTCGTGATCACCATCGTACCCGTGTAATTTCAATCTTCTAGATCTCGTGATCACTATCGTACCTGTGTACTTTTTCAATCATTCTGATCTCATGATCACCATCGTACCATGTACTTTCAATTATCTCAATCTCGTGATCACCGTTGTATTCATGTACTCTTAGTCATCTCAATCTATTGATCACCATTGTACTCTTGTACTCCCAATTTCACACCCCACCTTAAAGTAGACCCAATTTACCATTAGGAATACCGATGGTGTGAGTAAGACACGTACCTGTCTTACCACCTACCAGGATCTCTGATAGCAGTGCCTTAACATATTCAAAATCTCACAACATAAACCAATATAAGCAGCAGAATCAGAGTATAGTAGCGGAATTTATAAATAAAATGGGGAAAACATCTAATGGCAATATAATAGCAATAACCGAGTTATTCTATTACATTCATCCATGACATATACTATAATCTCAAAATATACAATTCACAACTATATCCAAAAGTATCAAAAGATGGTATACAATCTCATGGTGCAGCGTAAGCATAGTGGTGGCAAGCACAGTCCTGGTCACGCTTCTCTGCTTCTGACATCCACCAGTCGCTCACACCGTACTCTGACCCAGAATATACTGGATCACCCACCATCAGCACCACGATACCTGCATCATCATCTAAAAGGGGTGTATATATGGGGTGAGCTTTCCAACTCGCTCAGTGAGGGGTGGGGTCAAGCACATCCAAGTAAGTCAATAGCAGTAGAAATTTATGATGCATGATTACAGAAATTAAACATAGTCCATGATGCTCATGATGTAGTTCATTTATTTATTATCTACCTAACAATACAAACTAAGTCCGGTAAATGCTACTACTGTGCATTAGGCTGTATCCCTCATCTAGGAAATGACATCGACTATCCAGCGATACAAACCCTAGCCACGATAAGAAGCCTGCCGATCTCCGTATGCATCCATGAGTCACCCAGCAAACCGCTGATAACCCCCTCCTGGCAGTCATGACATTAGTAACACATCGGCCACACCGAACAGGTTCCCACCTCCAGTAACAATCACAACGTACCGTGGGAGTGGCACTTTGGAAAGGCTCATCAAACATACCACAATGGGTTATCCAACACCTCAACCCCTGTTGGTAAGGGTGTGTAGCATAGGGATTGATGCCTAACCACATACATACTACATGGATTACAAGGGTGCGTAGCATGGATTACACGATACCGGAGAGACCTCGGCCACAAAGTGTAATCCATCTCCAAATACAGTCCCAGGTACACGATACCAGCAAGACCTTGGCCACAAAGTGAAATCCGAGACCATTTACTTAATCTAGCATACAAATAGCAGTTGAGTATGGACTATGCAACACCGACAAGACCTCGGCCATGAAGCGTATCCATTTCCAAATGTAGACCCAGGGTACATGATACCAGTGAGACCTTGGCCACAAAGTGTAACCCGTAACTATAACTAATTCTAATGCACATAATCAATGCATGAATGCATCATACATACAGCAATCACGACATCGGTACCACCTCGGCCACGTCGGATTCCGTCTCACATACACACACACACATCCAATATACATACGGTGATCACAGTACCGGTACCACCTCGGTCACATCGGATCCTGACACACATTCCATACAATTCATATTATGACCATAAAATGACTATTTCAATTAAACAAATAATTCTAAGCATGTGAGCAATTGAATAAATAATAAACATTTCAAAAATAAACACAGTCCATCCCTCACCTGTTTCACGATCGATTATGTTTGGGTTCAAGTACGGCCATCGATCGATCAATATAATTTTGGATTCGGGGTACTTGTGTATCGCTGTCCTAGACACAAGGGAATCATACATCAGTATGCATCAGAAACATTGGGAGAGACCCACACAGGTCACCCCCAAAATGTACAGATACTGTCACTAGGTGACAATACTATCACCGGAAACACCCATCGAAAACAAGGCATTTCCACCGAAAATATCAATCTTGTTTCCGATGGAGGTGATAGAGAGCACATTAGGCTCATTTGTCCACCAAAAACAGCTACAGTGCTTCTTGTGCCATATTTCTGGTGGACACAAAAACGTCCAATTTGAATTGGGGCTTCCGGCTTGGGCCCAATTGCTGGGATTTGTTCCATGGAGTTTGTAGGGGATGTTTCTAGTATCATTCTAAGCCAAGAAAATTTCATTTCCACCGAGCCATTTGGGAGATACGTCGATCGAACGATCGAAACCCTAGTTGGTATTTTGGCATTACATGTTGCCGGAGCTCACTGGGCTTCGTTCGAGCTCGGCAACAACACTGAGAGGGTAGAACACCCATCTTACAACCCTAACATGGTGTGTACACCAAGATTCCATCCATATCTAGCTTTTCCTAGGTCAAAATGAAGAGAGAGAGAGGCATGAGAGGTTGTACTTACCTCAGGCGGCAATTCCGACAACAAGGCGGCAACCGGCACCAAGGTAGGCCTTCAATCCCCTTCTCCTTCCTCTTCTTCTTCCTTCCTCTCTTCTTTCTCTCCTCTCCTATGTTGGGCACAAGGGAAATGAGGATTCCTCATTTCCCAACTTATAACTTAAGTTGGCCCTTAGGGTCCGTTTGGTTTGGGCCTCTTTTGAACCAATCAGGTTAAAACGAGTTTCGGGGCACGAGGACCCTCACAATTGGGTCCATAAGGTGTCCACATCAAGAGGAAGATGTGGGGGATGATTTGGGATCATCTGGAACCATTTATGATGTGAGTAGTGGGATCCACGGGCATCGGAAGCTCGACAGCAGCCAATGTACCCACCGAAAACAGGCACCGGATTCATGCCCAGGCTGCTTCCGGTGGCTTGTTTCTGGTGGTCAAGACAACCTACTGTCTTGACAGTTTGCTATCCCAGGGTTGGTCTCGCATGGGTGGTTACCCTCAGTCATGCCCAAGGATTCTCAACAATTATGATGCATGCCAGATTCAAGTGTGGGGAGTTGGGTCACTTACCGTCTGGGATCGGAAGGTATGAATCCCCACCAGTTAGATAGGCATGAAATGCACGAACACGTGGGATCATCTCTACCCCTTCGGCAATGCACAGCTGTGAGCCAAAACCTGATTGTACTTCCAATCTTCGATCTGAGGCCTGTCACAACAGTTTAAATTTGATCGGATTTGGGCATGGGTGTAACACCCGATCACTCCAAACTCTTAATTTCTCATGTGCCTACGCAATCATTAATCTCATGATCGTTTAAACTTTAAGATACATATTGTTATACCCAAACCCTAAAAATTTCTATTTTGTTCAAGTGTGACACCGGAGGACACCAGTACCAGTGAGTACTGGGTTACATCCGTCTTTTACCGAGGAAGGAAGGGCGCCCCACTTGCACCTGCTACCTATGCTTAAGTAATTGGAAGGAATTTCAGACCTAAAGGGAAAGGTTAGTTGAACCTCACATACACTAGAAACCCTGGAGAAGGCCCCACTCAGACAGAGGAGAGATCTCTAGACAAAGTGACCAGTTCAGCCTTCACCGGCTGATGGTCACCGACAAATGGAGCATCCATCGGTGAACACCATACGGTGAGTGCATCGGCCAGTTTTAGGTTATTTCACCGTGGGACCCAAGACCTCACGATCATGCACCCCAAACCCATCCATATTAATGGAACAATGTGTTAGGAAGTTGATTAATGTGGCGGGACATCTCGCAGCGGGCCCGTTAGTGCCGAATAGCGGAATAACCCAGTATTGGGTAAAAACCCATTAATTCCCCAAACAACCCTTAGTGGGACTTAAGTGGCTATAAATAGGGCTCTTACTATTCATTTCTTCTCCTACCAAAATAGAAAGAAGGAAAGGGAGAAAGAAGAGGAAGAAGAAGGAGAAGGAGAGCAAAGGAGGAAGGAAGGAGGAAGGCTAGGGCTCCATTTTTGAGGTAAGCCCATATGCTCAACTCTCCACACACACACACATAAATCTCTCTCTCTCTCTCTCTCTCTCTCTCTCCTTCCCATTTCACTCTTTATTGGAAGTAATGGAGACCCAACCAAATCCCACCTACCCAACCATAAAGACTACATAATGGGAGGAGGAAATTAGAGTAAGAGACCTACATTGGCAAGGTTATTCACTCAACCTTGGGTCTAAGGACAAATCCTTATGAAACCCCTATCCAAAACCCTAGGATTTTTGAATTTGAACAAATCCTCTATGACCAAACATCCTAACCTAATTCTAAGTTGGGGAAAATGAAATAAAACCTATGTATGGTGTGTGAGATTGATTTTATGAGCCATTAATGACCATTCCATGAGATCAACCTAAGTCTTCCCCAATTTAGCTTAACCTAGACTTGTGTATTGGGGAAATTGGGTGTATCTTGAAATCCTATGTTGATCCACTCACTAATTTCACTAAATCTAATCTAAGTGAAGTGTGTGAGGATGCCCTAAATGAAAACCAAAAATCACAAAACCCAATTTGTAAACTATACAAAAGAGGGAGAAGGGAGGAATGGAGTTGGGAAATGACACCTCACTGAAAAATACGCATTTCCACCACCATACACAGAGGCCACAGGGCCAATAGGGCTGATCTGGGTAAGAAAACCCTGATTTTAACTTCACCGGTTGGTGGTCACCGGCTAGACAGTGAAGGCAGGGACCATCCACCGGTGAAAATATTGCAAGATGTGCATTCCTTTCGGATCATCCACCAATGAGCATCCACCGGTGAACCATTTTAAAGTTAATTTTTAATCCTTTTATTTGGGGTGCGAGTCTTAGTGTCCCACTCCTCTATGAATAACCGAATAACCTAAAAGCACTATGTATCCTAGAAGTGGAACCAAGAAGTGACGGGAACACACAACACGAAACCATCAACTATCTACTGCCATCTAGAACATGAGGTGAGGGGATTTTGTGTGTTTTTATGGAATACTTGCATCATAATGCATATGTTGATGAATTTTATCATTTTTCATATTATTATATTGTTCCTTACGTAAAGTGTTGATGTGGTATGAAAATGTGGATTATGATTGTGCATGTGTGCATGTGTGTGCGTGACTGGGGTGCAGGGTGGCCAACGGTTAGTGCCGGTGGCACTGCATGCTCAGGGTGAGTGTGCGTGTGCAGGTGTGTGACTGGGGAGCAGGGTGGCCAACAGTTGGTGCCGGCGGCACTGTATGCTCAGGTTGAGTGTGTGTGTGTGATTGGGGTGCAGGGTGGCCAATGGTGGGTGCCGACGGCACTGCATGCTCAGGGTGCATGTGAGTGTGATTGAATTGTGTTGTGGCATATTAGAATGCATTGGGCTAGGATAACCACCCTGGTGCTACAACCCTTGCCAATAGGGGGTTTATGTATTGGCTAATCCTCTCATCTGACGGTCCATGGTTAGGGATGATTTCCAGTGATTGAGGTGCGAAGATGCCAGCATCGTGACAGACCCTCACGCGATGTTTGATTAGGTGACAGGTATACCCTACATGTGATGTTGGATTCGATGTAGTGGTATTATGGGAGGGTTATTAATAGGGGTTTGCCGGGTAATGATGTGGTTCCAGAACTGGCACGCTCCTGACTTGCAACTAGCTAGTATCTCTGGGGACTGATAACATACATTCATGACTGGGGATAACACCTATGTTGCAGTAGCACTTATATCCCCTTTGGAATTAGAAATTGTTGCTTAGAATCGCTTGATAATAAATGGATCATGTTATTGCATTCATATAATTGCATTCATATTGATGTGGTCAGGTATGAATATTTATACTATTGCATTTTCTTAGATTGGCGCGATTGCTTGTGTGTGTTACCCCTCACTGGGCTTCGTGGAAGCTCACCCCCCATTGTTGCCCCTTTTTAGATTTTGATTTAGGAAATCCTTTTGAAACTGTGATCGAGGTTTCGGCTCTCCATGGAGGTGACCTCTGGGATGAGGAGCTGGTTATGCACGAGGATGGATGCGTGTACGATGATTATGCATTTGGAGCACACTGAGGATGGGAGTATCATCTTCTATTTTTTATTCTTTTTGTACTTAACAGATGTAACCCTATGGGGGGCATAACTATAATTATGATCCAGATGTGAAAACATTCTTTTTGTGTAAATATAGTAAATAGCAATAGAAAACACCAGTTGATGTATTTTGTTTATATTTTAAGTATTTGACTTTAGAATTCATTTCATAATCTTATGAACTTAAAGTACTGCATCGTGGATCCTGGATGGATTGTGGACACGTGTGCATGTCCATGTCTCCAGCCTTTAGGTGAGTGGAGGCGGGGTGTGACAACGAGTGGTATCAGAGCACGATACTCTACTTTAAGTCATAAACTTATGAAATGTTAGGACTACTGGTGATTAGGTTATAAATAAAAGCTTAAAGATAAGTACATAAATCATAGTTCACACATAGGAGACAAGTTGAAGATAGAAGCCGATAACACTGATAATTTCATTAATGACAAATTCAGCTTACAACTTTGAGAGAGGAGAATACAAGACTTAACTAGGAGCCAATTACATAGACGATAACTACCTGCTAAATAACTTTCAAGTTAATAACACTAATAACACAAAAAAAAACACAAAAGGATCATAATCCTAAGAACAAGACTGAAAGATTAGAGGACCTAGGAAAAACTACTGCTGGGGTGGATCACTGGGTGGTACCGAAGAAACTGGAGTAGAATCTGCTAGCCCGAAGTAAGTGTCCCACCTACGGGTCCATGCCCCCAGATGACTGACCCTATCATCAATGCTATCCAGATGGGTATTCAGACCCCGAAAACTTGTTTCTATAGCCTGCATCACCCGATCCCAACCCACTGCATCACCTGGTGCCGTCGAAGAAGAAGCACCACTGGCATATTGAGATGAAGTGTAAGGAGGAGGTGGGGTTGTTCCCCTACGGCCTTGACGCAGTGGAGGTCCATCATCTTCACTATCCTCCCCATCTTCCTTGCTTTCCTTGGCCTTCTCGTCATTTTCCATATCCATACCCTGGTCACCTTCTATAGGGACCATTACCGGCACCCCCTCAGCATCACTACCATCATTAGGGTCAACCTTCATCTTCACTAACGAGTGTAAATCGAAAGGATACCTCTTGGCTCCATCTGTAGGCTCATCAGCATAGGGGACCCCAAAGTGTACAAAAATACTAGTAAGGAGATTTTCGTAAAGTAAATTTCCGTCCTTTGGGTACTTGGCCCGATATGCCATATGCCGCATTAATAGGTATGGGAGGTTGATCTGGAGACCCACATACAAGCAAAGGGTAACATAGGCCTGAAGAAGAGAACTTCATTGAAATGACCTCTAGCTAGTAATATGTTTAACTGAACTACCCTACAAAGCACCTTGGGCATGATCCTGAAGTGACTGAACCTAGTCCATCCACCAGTGGTTCCAGTCAACTGTCGACACATCTCATCTAAACTATCTTGGGGCATGAAGGCTTCCCTCTAGTCTTGGGAGCACAATATACACTCTCCCCGATGCTTGAAATCCCAGTAATAGCACCAAACTCAACTGTGGTGAAGGAGAGGTCTACTCCCGTAACTAAGCTCGTGAGATGATCATCATTCTCTCCCACTTTCTCGCCCCTCAAATTACAAAAGAACATTTGGACCAAGTGAGGATAACATCTGTCCCCCAGGTCCAAGAGGGGTGACCAACCCAGTGCCTGGAACCGCCTTGCTATACCAAAGGAAGGCATTTGACCATACAATATTGCCTTCCCAGAATCCACAAGTTTATTCCAAGTACCCCCCATTTCTATGCACTTTCCACAGAGTTAAACAAAAATCTGTCAAAGTTGGGTTCTGGAGGAGCTGGGATCTGTCCTGCAACATTTCAACTGCGTGTGTCTCCTCTAGAACTCATGGCTGCATACAAACACAAAAAATATACATATCCAACTAAGTGTATACAAAAGGAAAGGCACATTGAAAAGAATGCAAGAAATTTCACATAAATCCCTAGTTAGGGTTTCACAGAGAAGAAAATTTGGGGAAAATGGAAAATCTAGCAAAATGGGAGGAAAACCTTACCTCTTGCGTGAAATAAGGCATGCATTGGTGGCAAAGATCACCGGATGATGTTCTTCCAACCTTGGGAGAGCTCTCCAGTCGTTCTTGGCAAGAAAAGGAAGAGGTTATAGTGAAAATGGGAGTTCTCGACCAGCCCTTTTAAAAGACAGTAAAAGTGTTCACCGGCTGGCCGGTGAAATAATTACCATCCACTGGTGAAGCTAAAAAGGTGAGAATTTATTTTCTTTTCTTTATATGTGTGGGTCCATTTTACATATTTCCTTCCCTCAATATGTGGACACGAAGGATGTGGGTGTTTGAGCCAAGTACATAAAAAGACTTGAATATGCATGCTCAGTTTTACTAAGTTGCCTATGTCAGTTTTACTAAGTTGCCTATGTTACCTCTTATATAGGAAGGTTCACATGGCTCCTAGAAAATCCCAAACACAGGTGGGATGGCTGCCTAAATGGCCACGCCATGCTACTACATCTACTATGGGTCGGCCACCGACTTTGGAACCAAGTAGGGAAGAGGTGCCCGATACCATAGCACAGGCAGCCCCTCCTACTCCACCTATACTTTCTACCCAGGATGCAGTGTCAATTATGGGCAACATGTTGCAAGGACTACAACAGCAACAAAATGTGATGATGCAAGGGTTACAATAGTAGCAACTGGAGTTTATGACAGGTCTAAATGCACAGATCAATGTTGTGTTTCAGACTCGAGAAGCACAGGCTGTTCCACCCCAGACACAGCTAGTACTTAACATTGCTCCTACCACTATTCCCCAGGCACAGCAAGTCCTAGCACCAATGGCTCACCACACAACCCACCCAGAGGGCTCCGATGTACATTATGCCCCATGACCTGATGCACCACTAACACAGGGGCAAATGACACCACAAAGCCAAGCCATACTGCGTATACCTATGGATAATGTGAAAGTGATGGAAATGTTCCAGAAGTTTAGGCCTCCCTACTTTGGTGGGATTGCGCAGGACCCTTTGGCACCCACCAAATGGGTAGAGGGAATGGAGAAGGCATTTAAGGTAATAACCCTCACTGAAGAACAAAAACTGATGTGTGTCGACTACCAACTAGAAAATGAGGCAAATGCATGGTGGAAGTCCACTGAAACCATCCTAGTGGCCCTACAGCCTAACCTCACATGGGAACACTTTAAAGTGGCATTCTACAACAACTACTTCCCAGACAGTGTGAGGGAGAGGAAGGAAACAGAGTTCATGTAGCTGAAATAAGGGTCCAACTCTGTATTGGAATATCAACAAGATTTTGAGAAGTTGTTCTTCTTCGCACCTAAGCATTTGAAGGGGGATCAGGCAAAGGTGAAGAGATTTGACAAAGGGTTAGGACCCGCTATAGGGGCTGTGTTAGTGGCTCAGTACCTCCATAGTTATGCTCAGGTGGTTCAAGTTGCCAAATCCATTGAGGACAAACAAAGAGAGAACTATCATGCCATACAAGGGAAGAGGATAGTGGCACCTAGCAGGTTTGGTAAGGGGACATATTCTAGTGCAGCCTTAGGTCAGTATAGAAGACCAGAAATAGGACAAGCACCACCACCACCTAGACCCATGGTAGCACAGTCTCAGACGGCGCCCTTAAGGTGTTTTGTCTATTAGCAAATGGGTCACTTTGCAAGGAATTGCTCACAGAGGAGACTGGGTGACCCCTATATAGGACCAGCCAGATCAGTGCAACCATTATCTACCACCAGTCTGGCTCAGGCACCACAGGGAACTAGACTGCAAGGGAAAGTGTTTACACTAACTACTGAGGAACCGGAGGCATCGCCTGGAGTGGTCATAGGTACCTTGTTGATATCGATGACCCCTGCATATGTTTTGTTTGATATTGGTGCATCACATTCATTTGTATCCCCCACTTTTGCCGCTAAGATGAATATCAAGCCAAAAATGTTTACACACAAGTTAGTAGTTAGCACACCGTCTAGGAGTGAGGTAGGATTAGAGGAGATTTATGAGCCATGTCCTATT
The DNA here is from genome assembly GCF_013358625.1 of Macadamia integrifolia. Taxonomy (NCBI): domain Eukaryota; kingdom Viridiplantae; phylum Streptophyta; class Magnoliopsida; order Proteales; family Proteaceae; genus Macadamia; species Macadamia integrifolia. The sequence goes on along the minus strand of NW_024870545.1, from coordinate 134,116 downwards.
CAAGTCTGTGGACGGGACATGATTGCTCATTTGATTAAATTAGAGATGCATAACTTCGATGTTATCTTAGGTATGGATTGGTTATTCGCCTATAGGGCATTTGTTTTATGTGCTGAGAAGAAAATTGTATTCAAACTTCAAGAAGGAGGTGAGTTTGTTTACAAAGGGAGAAAAGTCAAGAAGTCCAAGAAACTAGTGATATCTGCACTTGAAGTGAGAAGATTACTAGAGTAAGGATATGAGGCTTATTTGGCATCTGTGATTGACACAACTAAGGAGGGCAAGTCAGTAGAGGAAATAGAAGTAGTGAGAGAATTCTCAGACATCTTTCCTGATGACTAACTCCAGACCGAGAGACTGAATTCACTATTGATCTGATTCCTGGGGCAGCACCTGTATCAAAAGCTCCATATAGGATGGCACTTTCAGAACTGAAGGAGTTGAAGGAACAATTATAAGATTTATTGGAGAAAGGGTTCATCTGACCTAGTGTGTCCCCATGGGGAGCACCGGTACTCTTTGCTAGGAAGAAGGATAGGAGTATGAGAATGTGTATAGACTACAGGAAACTCAATAAACTGACTAAGAATAGGTATCTGTTGCCCAAAATTGATGACCTTTTTGATCAATTGCAAGGTGCAACCACGTTCTCCAAAATTGACCTCAGATCTGGTTATCATCAACTAAAGATCAAAGAGGGTGACATCAGGAAGACAGCTTTTAGGACCCGTTATGGAAACTATGAGTTCCTAGTTATGCGATTTGGACTAACCAATGCCCCTGCAATGTTCATGGAGTTGATGAATAGAGTATTCCACGATATGTTAGACAACTTTTTCATCGTGTTCACCAATGACATTTTGATCTATTCGAAAAGCCAGGAGGAACATGCTACCCATTTGAGATTTGCCCTTCAGAGATTGAGAGAGAAGCAGTTGTATGCAAAATTCAGTTAACGTGAGTTTTGGCTTACACACGTGCATTTGTTAGGTCATCTTGTCTCGGAGAAGGGCATTGAAGTTGATCCTGGAAAGGTAGAGGCTGTGGTAGAATGGGAGGCACCTAAGAATGTAGGTGAAATTCGTAGCTTCCTGGGGTTAGTGGGATACTACACAAGGTTCATTGAAAATTTCTCACACATTTCTGGACCTATGACTCGACTAACACGGAAGGGAGTGAAATTTGAATGGTATAAGGAATGTGAAGAAAGTTTCCAGGAATTGAAGCAGAAATTAATAATAGCTCTAGTACTCACTATTCCAGAAGGCAACGCCAGAATGGTAGTATATAGTGATGCATCCAAGTTGGGCTTAGGCTGTGTGTTGATGCAAAAATGGCAAGGTTGTAGCATACGCATCTCGATAGCTGAAGGACTATGAAAAGAATTAGCCCACTCATGACTTGGAGTTTGCAGCAGTCATTTTTGCTTTAAAGATTTGGCGGCATTATTTATATGAGGAAAAGAGTGAGATCTACAATGATCATAAGAGTTTGAAATACTTTTTCACCCAAAAGGAGCTGAATATGAGACAAAGAAGATGGTTGGAACTGATGAAGAATTATGATTGCACCATCCATTACCATCCAGGGAAGGCCAACATAGTGGCTGATGCATTGAGCAGGAAGTCTCAGACTCTATCCCTAGCAGCCTTGATGGTGAATGAACAGCTGATTGAGGAAGCTAGAAGAATGGATTTGGAACTACTAATGAATGAGGTGGCAGTGACCTTGGCTGCACTTATGATACAACTATCATTAGTAGAGAAAATCCAAGCCGCTTAAGTACTGGATGAGGATCTTCAGAAAATAGTAAGTGATATCAAAGAAGGAAGACAAAAAGATTTAAATTTCAAGTTGACTAAAGATGGGGTCCTCAAGTTCAAGGATAGACTTTGCGTACCAAAGGATGAAGAGATGAGGGAATTAATAATGAAAGAAGCTCACAATTCACCCTACTCCATCCATCCCGGTAATACAAAAATGTATAAGGATTTAAAAAGGTCCTATTGGTGGTGTGGCATGAAAACTAACGTAGCCACCCATGTAGCCAGGTGCTTGAATTGTCAATAGATCAAAACAGAAAGGCAAAGGCCACGTGGCTTATTACAACCCCTACCCATACCAGAATGGAAGTGGGAAAACACTACCATGGATTTTGTCACAGGATTGCCGCGTACTCAGAAGGGAAATGACACAATCTGGGTAACTGTAGACCGACTGACCAAGGTGGCCCACTTCATCCCTATGAGAATTACTTACTCCATGGAAAAGTTGGCTCAACTGTATGTTGATAATATTGTCCGATCACACGATGTACCGGCAAGCATTGTCTCCGACCGTGATGCCAGATTCACCTCCAACTTCTAGAAATGTCTACAGAACGCAATGGGGACACAACTGAATTTTAGTATGGCATTCCATCCACAGATAGATGGGCAATCAGAGAGGAATATACAGACCCTAGAGGATATGTTGCGGGCTTGTGTATTGGATATGAGCTATAGTTGGGATGAGCACTTGTCACTCATAGAGTTCTCCTACAATAATAGCTATCAAGCTACCATAGGCATGGCACCTTATGAAGCCTAGTATGGTAAGAAATGCAGAATGCCTTTGTATTCGGATGAAGTTGGAGAAAGGAGGATCCTAGGCTTAGAACTGATCCAAGCCACTTGTGAGAAAGTGGATGTAATCAGGGAGAGAATTAAGGCGGCTCAATCAAGACACACTGTGGATGTCAAATGGAAACACCTAGAGTTTGAGGTGGGTGATAAAAAATTTTTGAAAGTCTCCCCAATGAGAGGAGTGAAGAGGTTTGGCAAGAAGGGAAAGCTAAGTCCTCGATACATGGGACCTTATGAGATATTGAGTCAAGTCGGAATAGTAGCTTACCGGGTCACTATGCCACCCGAATTAGAAGGAGCTCATAATGTATTTCATGTTTCCATGCTCAAGAAGTATGTTTTCGATCCAGCTCATATTTTGACACATGTACCCTTGCAACTTGACGCTGATTGGAAGTATATAGAATAGCCAAAAGAAATCATTGATTAGAGAGACCACATTCTCCGCAATTGGACTATTTCCTATGTACTAGTCAAGTGGAGGAATCACTCCAGACAAGAAGCGTCGTGGGAACGTGAGGAGGAAATGAAGAAGAAATATCCCCAGTTATTTGGATCACTAGGTACGTCAAATTTCAGGGATGAAATTTCTTGTAAGGAGGGGGTAATGTTATACCCGAACCCTAAAACTCCCTATTTTAATGTTCAGGTGCAACACCGGAGGACACCAATTCCAGTGAGTACTAGGTTGCATCCGTCTTTTACCAAGGAAGGAAGGGTGACCCCACTTGCACCTGCTACCCATGCTTAAGTAATTGGAAGGGATTCTGGGCCCGAAGGGAAAGGTCAGTTGAACCTCACACACACTAGAAACCCTGGAGAAGGCCCCACTCAGACAGAGGAGAGATCTCCATACAAAGTGACCAGTTTAGCCTTCACCGGCTGATGGTCACTAGTGGGTGGAGCATCCACTTGTGAACACCATACGGTAAGTGCATAGGCCAGTTTTGGATTATTTCACTGTGGGACCCGAGACCTTGCGATCGTGCACCCCAAACCCATCCACATTAATGGAACAATGTGTTAGGAAATTGACTAATGTGGTGGGATGTCTCAGAGCGGGCCCGTTAGTGCCGAATAGCAGAATAACCCGGTATTGGGTAAAAACCCATTAATTCTCCAAATAGCCCTTAGTGGGACTTAAGTGGCTATAAATTGGGCTCTTACCATTCATTTCTTCTCCTACCAAAATAGAAAGAAGGAAAGGGAGAAAGAAGAGGAAGAAGAAGGAGAAGGAGAGGAAGGGAGGAAGGAAGGAGGAAGGCTAGGGCTCCATTCTTGAGGTAAGCCCATATGCTCATCACTCCACACACACACACACATAAATCTCTCTCTCTCTCTCTCTCTCTCTCTCTCTCTCTCTCTCTCTCCTTCCCATTTCACTCTTTATTGGAAGTAATTGAGACCCAACCAAACCCCACCTACCCAACCATAAAGACTACATAATGGGAGGAGGAAATTAGAGTAAGAGACCTACATTGGCAAGGTTATTCACTTAACATTGGGTCTAAGGACAAATCCCTATGAAACCCCTACCCAAAACCCTAGGATTTGGGAATTTGAACAAATCCTCTATGACCTAACATTCTAACCTAATCCTAAGTTGGGGAAAATGAAACTAAACCTATGTATGGTGTGTGAGAGTGATTTCATGAGCCATTAATGACCATTCCATGAGATCAATCTAAGTCTTCCCCAATTTAGCTTAACCTAGACTTGTGTATTGGGGAAATTGGGTGTATCTTGAAACCCTATGTTGATCCACTCACTAATTTCACTAAATCTAAGCAAAGTGAAGTGTGTGAGGATGCCCTACATGAAAACCAACCCTAAAATCACAAAACCCAATTTGTAAACTATACAAAAGAGGGAGAAGGGAGGAATGGAGTTGGGAAATGACACCCCACTAAAAAATACGCATTTCCACCACCATACACAGAGGCCACAGGGCCAATAGGGCTGGTCTTGGTAAGAAAATCCTGATTTTAACTTCACCGGCTGATGGTCACCGGCCAGCCGGTGAAGGCAGAGACCATCCACCAGTGAAAATATTGCAGGATGTGCGTTCCTTTCGGATCATCCATCGGTGAACCCTTTTAAAGTTAATTTTTAATCATTTTATTTGGGGCACGAGTCTTAGTGTCCCATTCCTCTATGAATAATCGAATAACCTAAAAACACTATGCATCCTAGGAGTGGAACCGAGAAGTGACTGGAACACGCAACACGAAACCATCAACTATCTACCGCCATCTAGAACACGAGGTGAGGGGATTTTGTGTGTTTTTATGGAATGCTTGCATCATAATGCATATGTGGATGAATTTTATCATTCTGCATATTATTATATTATTCCTTATGTAAAGTGTTAATGTGGCATGAGAATGTGGATTATGATTGTGTATGTGTGCGTGTGTGTGTGACTGGGGTGTAGGGCGGCCAACGGTTGGTGCTAGCAGCACTGCATGCTCAGGGTGAGTGTGCATGTGTGGGTGTGTGACTGGGGTGCAGGGTGGCCAATGGTTGGTGCCGGTGGCACTGCATGCTCAGGGTGAGTGTGTGTGTGTGATTGGGGTGTAGGGTAGCTAATGGTGGGTGCCGGTGGCACTGCATACTCAGGGTGTGTGTGAGTGTGTGAGTGTGATTGAATTATGTTGTGGCATATTAGAATGCATTAGGCTAGGATAACCACCCTGGTGCAACAACCCTTGCCAATAGGGGTTTACGTATTGGCTAATCCTCTCGTCCGATGGTCCGTGGTTGGGATGATTTTCGATGACTGAGGTACGAAGATGCCAGCGTCGTGACAGACCCTCACACGATGTTTGATTCGGTGACGGGTTTACCCTACATGCGATGTTGGATTCGATATATTGGCATTATGGGAGGGTTATTAATAGGGGTTTACCGGGTAATGATGTGGTTCCGAAACCGGCACGCTACTGACTCGCAACTAGCTAGTATCCCTGGGGACTGATAACGTACATTCATGATTGGGGTTAACACCTACATTGCAGTAGCACTTATACCCCCCTTTGGACTTAGAAATTGTTTCTTAGAATTGCTTGATAATAAATGGATCATGTCATTGCATTCATATTGATGTGGTCGGGCATGAATATTTATACTAATGCATTTTCTTGGATTGTCATGATTACTTGTGTGTGTTACCCCTCACTGGGCTTCGTGGAAGCTCAGCCCCCATTGTTGCCCCCTTTTAGATGTTGATTAAGAAAATTCTTTGGAAATTGTGATCGAGGTTCTGGCTCTCTACGGAGGTGACCTCTTAGATGAGGAGCTGGTTACGCACGAGGATGGATGCGTGTGCGATGATTGTGCATTTGGAGCACGCTGAGGATGGGAGTATCATCTTCTATTTTTGATTCTTTTTGTACTTAACAGATGTAGCCCTATGGGGGGCATAACTGTAATTATGATCCAGATGTGAAAACATTCTTTTTGTGTAAATATGGTAAATAGCAATAGAAAACATCAGTTGATATATTTTGTTTATATTATAAGTATGTGATTTTAAAATTCATTTCATAATCTTATGAACTTAAAGTACTGCATCGTGGATCCTTGATAGATTGTGGACACGTGTGCATGTCCATGTCGCTAGCCTTCAAGTGAGTGGAGGCGTGGTGTGACACATATGCCTCGACTTTGTACTTGCAATCACACAACAATTTCTATGTTCACTAGAGAAGAAATATGGAGAAACCGTTTTCCCATAAATTCTTAGTGAAGGTTGAGATGCCATTAGAAGAATGTCATTTCCACAATAGTGCCAGAAAGTGCCAGTTCCAATGCCAAGATGCCATTAGAAGAATGACATTTTCGCAACTGTGCGAGAAAGTGCCAGTTTCAATGCCGAGATGCTATTACAAAAATGACATTTCTACAACAGTGCCAGAAAGTGCCGATTCCATGTTCAAGATTCCATTATAAGAATGATATTTCCACAACAGTGCCTAAAAGTGCCAATTTCAATGCTGAGATGCTATTACAAAAATGACATGTCTACATCAGCGCCAGAAAGTACCAGTTCCAATGCCAAGATGCCATTACAAGAATGACATATTCGTAACAGTGCCAGAAAGTGTTAATTCCAATGCCAAAATGCTATTATCGAAATGACATTTTCACAATAGCTCCAGAAAGTGCCGATTCCAATGCCAAAATGCCATTACAAGAATGACATTTCCTTGACAATGCCATAAGTGTAACTTTAGTGTTAAAGTGCTGCAAAAAGAGCGTCATTTCTACAACAGTGCCAGAAAGTGTCGATTGCATTGTGAAGATGATATAATAAGAATGTCATCTCCATAACAGTGCCAGAAAGTGCCAATTCCATGCCAAGATAAGATTATAAGAATGACATTTCCTCGACAGTGCCGAGATGCATATGAAAATTCTTTTTTTTCCCCAGTAGACCCAGAAAGTGCCGATTGCATTGCTCGGATGATATAACAAGAATATCATCTCCACAACAATGCCAAAAAGTGCCAATTTTAGCCTCGTTTCCATGACAATATTGGAAAATATTAATCTCAATGTCAATTTTCATGTTAAGATATTAGTAAGATCAGAAGTATCAAGAAATGTTACAAAGAGGTCAATTTGATCAGAGGAGCAGAGGTACGTTATAAGAATGATATCCTTACAATTTCTCCAGTGAGTTGCCTCTCAGATATGTATCTTCTTCCTCATTAGAATATAATTGTACTTTGAGATAATTCCCTTATACTTGCATTCTTGGCAAAGTTCAGGACATTTCATGTGTGATCCAGTTCTAGTTGTATGGTATACCAATACTAGTCAATTGGACATACTGTCACATTAATTTCTTGTTTTCATTGAATTTTACCACCAGAGTTTAATCGCTCATCTTTTGCATTGCACCTCCGATGTTCCTGAGTGGCATATCGGCAATACTTGCTCTAGGGTGACAAAATTTTATTGCTCTTTTCTTTTCCCTTCGACTGTTGCACAGTCTGGCTAAAAAGGGGCATTCTGTAGATACCAAAATTTGTTCCCCCTCAGTAATGATGAATTACGAGTAATGAGGAATATATATTCTCTCTTTTGAAAAGAAGTCAAATTTTAGCACAAGTCTAGATTATCCCAGAACTTCTGATCGGTCAAACTCGATGTTGTTTAATGATGCAGGGAAGGTGACTGGAAGTGGTTGATACCTTTTGCCAGAATATGACAATCAAGCCTAGCATGTACTCGATTCCCGTATCATTGGATAGCATTCAAAAATAAAGTCCCATTGATATCTTGTACAGAAAAAAGGGGACACCCAGATGTGCCATATTGCCTACCTGAACTTTGAACAGGTTAAACCAAACCAAACCTTGAACCAAACCAAACCCTAACCCAAACCAAACCCTAAATCAAACCAAACCCTAACCCAAACCAAACCCTAAATTAAATCAAACCCCAAGCCAAACGAAACCCTAAACTAAGCAAAACCCTAAACCAATCCAAACCCTAAACCAAACGAAACCCTGAACCAAACGAAACCCTAACCCAAACCAAACCCTAACCCAAACCAAACCCTAAACCAAACCAAACCCTAACCCAAACCAAACCCTAAACCAAACCAAACCCTAAACCAAACCAAAACTTAAACCAAACCAAACCCTAAACCAAACCAAACCTTAACCTAGACCAAACCCTAAACCAAACCAAACCAAACCTTGACCCAAACCAAACCCTAAACCAAACCAAACCTAAACCAAGCCAAAACCTAAACCAAACCAAACCAAACCAAACCAAACCCTAAACCCGACCAAACCAAACCAAACCCTAAACCAGACCAAACCTTAAACTAGACCAAACCCTAAACACTACCAAACCCTAACCCAAACCAAACCCTAAACCAAACCAAACCCTAAACGAATCCAAAACCTAAACCAAACCAAACCCTAAACACCACCAAACCCTAAACAAGACCAAACCCTAAACCAAACCAAACCCTAAACTAGACTAAACCCTAACCCAAACCAAACTTTAAACCAAATCAAATCATACCACCCTAAACCAAACCCTATCCAAAACTTGTCGCCCAGCCTACAGCTACTATCGTGATAAGATTTCCACTGTAACCATGTAGGGCTACTGCCGCCTAGCCTACAGGGTAGCTTCCCAATCTACTGGCATATCTGGAAGCATAACGGGGTGCCACGGGGGGGGGGGAGGCCTTAAACAGATCCGTGTAAGCCTTACACATCCATACACGGATGTGTAAGTTCTTACACGGGCCTTACGTGGATGTGTAAAGGCCTAACACGCCCCTTCCTCCCTTTACACGCTCCTAAACCTCTTATACCATGGATACCCTCCTTCTTTCTATAAATAGTGAACTCGGGTCACCGGGAAAATCCTGAGAAAAAAAGAAGCCCTAAAGAAAAAAACCTATTCCAGAGACCTTATAAAAAAGAGAGAGAGAGAGAGAGAGAGGAAAGAAAAAGAAGAGACGAGAGCTTGTAGAAATTTTAAGCCGAGCTTACTAAAGTTGATGGAGTCCTGGCCTATTTTCAAAAGTCCACATCATCCATATCAGTTGATTCCAACCCTAGGAACACGATGCAGATGCCCTACTCAAATTTCCGTAGCTGATTTTGACCCTAGAAACATGGCACGGAAGCCCTACCCAATTTTCCAAAGCTAATTCTAACCCTAGGAATATGACGCAGAAGCGCTACCCGAATTTCCAAAGCTAATACCAAACCTAGGAATATGGCGAGGAAGCCCTGCCTAAATTTCCACAACTGATTCCGACTTTAGGAATACGACGTGGAAGCCTTGCCTGAATTTCCAAAGTTGATTTCGACCCTAGGAATACGGCGCGGAAGCCCTACTCAAATTTCCAAAGCTAATTCCAACCCTAGGAATATGGCGCAGAAGCCTTGCACAAATTTCCACAACTGATTCCAACCCTAAGAATAGGATGTGGAAGCCCTGCCTGAATTGCTGTCACACCCCAATCCAGTAAATCCAACTTACCATTAGGAATACCAACGGTGTGAGTAAGACACATACCTGTCTTACAAACCTACCAGGATCACTGATAGCAGTACCTTAACATTTCACAATCTCACATCCCAACCAACCAAAAGCTACGAAATTAAAGTATAATAGCGAAATCATCAGATATAAATGGGGAAAATATCTAATGATAACTAAGTTATTCTGTTTACAATCCTTCAAGACTTACATATATCAAGTTTAAAACATAATATTCACAAACCTGTATCAACATAATCAAAAATATAATAAACACCTCATGGCGCCACATATACACAAAAGTCACAAGCACAGTCCTAGCCATGCTCCTCTGCTTCCAGCATCCACCAGTTGCTCACTCTGTACTCAAGTCCGAAGGAAAAAGAGTCACTAGCCACAGGCATGACTGTACCTGCATCATCATCTAAAAAGTGTGTATACGTGGGATGAGCTTTCCAACTCGCTCAGTGAGGGGTGGGGTCAAGCACATCCAAGCAAGACAGTAGTAATAATAATTCATGATGTATGATAGAGGAAATTAAACACATAGTCCATAATGCTCGTGATGCAATTCATTTATTTATTATCCACCTAATAATAAAAACTAAGTCTGGTAAATGCTACTATGGCACTATAGGCTATCTCCTTCGTCTCAGAACCGCCATCGACCACGCAATGATACAAACCCTAGTTGTGAATAGAAGCCTGCCGATCTCCGTATGCGTCCATGGGTCACCCAGTAGTAAACTCCTGATAACCCCCTCCTAGTAGTCACGGCATCGGTAAAACATTGGCCATACCGAACAGGTTCCCACCTCCGGCAACAATCGCATTGTTCAGCGGGTGTGGCATTCCGGAAAGGCACATCGAACATACCACAAAAGATTATCCAACACCTCAACCCCTGTTGGCAAGGGTTCGTAGCATTAGGAGTGATACCTAACCACATATATGCTACATGCCATTATAGTGATACAGTTTGTATGAATTACACGATACCGGCAAGACCTCGGTCACAAAGTGTAATCCATATCCAAATACAATCCCAGGTACACGATACCAGCGAGACCTTAGCCACAAAGTGAAACCCGATATCGTTTACCTAATCTAGCATACATCTCACAATTGAGTATGGACTATGTGACATCGGTACCAATCATCGGCCACGAAGCATATCCATTTCCAAATGCAGTCCCGGGGTACACGATACCAACAAGACCTTGGCCACAAGGTGTAACCCACGACTAGAAATAACTCTAATGCACATAATCAATGCATGAATGCAACATACACACGGCAATCAGGGCACCGGTACCACCTAGACCACGTCGGATTCTATCTCACACACACAACCAAACACACGGCAATCACGGTACCGGTACCACCTCGGCCACACCGGATCCCACCATACATATAAATGAACAATTCATATGAAATCCATAAGAATGTAATATATGATAATCACCATCAACATGTGAGCAATATAATTAAACATATTAAATCTAAGCATGTGAACAATTCTATAATAATTAAACAATCCAAAATAAAACAACCATCCCTCACCTGGTTTATGTTCGAGTGTGTTAGGGTTCAGGTATGGCCACCGATCAACCAACTCAATTCTGATTTCAGGATTCGTGTGCATTACTGTCCTAGACACGAAGGAAACTGAACATCAATACGTTTTGGGAATGTTAGGAAGGACCCACTTGGGTCACCCCAAAAAGGTACAGTTAGGGTTCCCCAGTGACAGTAATGACACCGGAAACACCCACCGAAAAAAGGATATTTCCACCAAAAATATCAGTCCTGTTTCTGGTGGAACTGACAGAGTGCTCCTAAGGCTCAGTGGTCCACCAGAAATATGCCACTGAAAGCTGACCCAGTGGATCCGGTGGGCTATTTCTAGTGGTGGTTTAGGACAGTCCACCCATTTTGGGGCTTTCTGGCTCAGGCCTGATCGTCGGGATTCGTTCTGTGGAGTTTATAGGGGATGTTTTCAGCATCATTCTAAGCCAATAAAATCCTAATTCCATTGAGCCATTTGGGAGATTCATTGAACAAACGATTGAAACTCTAGTTGGTCTTTTGGCAATACATGTTACCGGAGCTCACCGGGCTTGGTTCGAGCTCGACAACAACACCGAGAGGTTAGAACATGCACTCTACGACCTTAACATGGTTTATACACTAAGTTTCCATCCATACCTAGCTTTGTCTAGGTCGAAATGAATAGAGAGACTGGTGGAACTGAGTGTACTTACCTCCAATAGTAATTCTGACAACTTGGCGGTAGCCGACACCACGGTAAGCCTTCTCCTTCTTCTTCCCCTTCTTCTTCTTCCTTCTTCTCCTTTTTCTCTCCTTCCTTATGTTGGACACAATAGAAATGAGGAAATGCATTCCTCATTTCTAACTTATAAGTTAAAATGGACCTTAAGGTCTGTTTGGTTGGACCCTATTCAGACCAATCAGGTTATTATGAATTTCGGAGCGCGAGAACCCATCCACTTAGGTTCAAAATGCGTTCACGTCACGAGTAAAGTGTGGGGGATGATTTGGGATCATCCAAGACTATTTATGATGCGAGTGGCAGGACCGACGGGCATCGACACTATGACAGCAGCCTATTATGTTCACCAGAAATAGCCCATCGGATTTCAGCCAAGTGGATCCGATGGCATATTTCTGATGGTGCTGTCTTGACTGCTTATCCATGGTTGGTCTTACATAGGTGGTTTCTCACGGCTGTGCTCAAGGCATTTCTACAACTTTGATACGTGCCTGGACTTATGTGTGAGGTCGGGTCACATACTTTCTAGATTCGGAAGGTATGAATCCCCTCTAATTAGACTGGCATGCGATGCACGAACACTTGGGGTCATCTCTCCCCCTTTGGCAATGGGTGGCTGCAAGCCAAAACCCGGCCGTGCTTTTAATCTCTGGTCCAAGGCCTATGAAAACAATTCAAATTAGATGAGTCAGGGCACGGGTGTAACATTTCCCCCACCTTACAAGAATTTCGTCCTCGAAATTAAATATACCTAGAAAATTAAACAATCCAGGATACTGCTTCAATATCTCATCTTCTCGCTCCTAGGATGCTTCCTATTTTGGGTGGTTCATCCATTTCACCTTGACAAAGGAAACAGTGAGATTGCGGAGAACATGCTCTTTTCGATCAACAATCTTCTCCAAAAACTCCACGTAGGAAAAATCCTCATCCAACTCACGGGGTATGTAAGTAAAGACGTGAGTGGGGTCAGGAATGTGCTTCCTCAACATAGAAACATGGAAGACATCATGTGTGCCTTCTAACTCTGGCTGTAAAGCTATTCGTAAGCTACCAGTTCGATCCTCTCTAGTACATCATACGGTCCCATAAACCTTGGACTAAGCTTTCCCTTCTTGCTGAACTGCATCATCCATTTAACTGGGGAGATCTACAAGAATACCTTGTCTCCAGCACCAAACTCCAGATGTTTCCTCCTAACATCTGCGTAGCTTTTCTGCCTAGAATGAGTTGCCTTGATCCTTTCTCTGATCACATTCACCTTCTAATTAGTAGCATATATCAAGTCTGGACCCAAAATATGCCATTCACCAACCACATCCCAATAGAGTGGAGTCCGGCACTTCCTGCCATATTGTGCCTCAAATGGGGACATTCCAATGGTGGCCTGATAACTATTGTTGTAGGAGAACTCAATAAGGGAAATGTACTCATCCCAACTATAACTCATATCTAAGGCACATGCTCGAAGTAGGTCCTCCAATGTATGAATAGTCCTTTCCAACTGACAATCGGTTTGAGGGTGAAAGGCAATGCTGAAATCCAACTGTGTGCCCATAGCCTTCTGCACACATGTCCAGAACTTGGAAGTGAACTTGGGATCTCGATCAGAGATGATACTAACTGGCACACTATGCAATATGATGATGTTATCGACATATAACTTGGCCAACTTGTCCATAAAAAATCTGATCTTGATTGGGATAAAGTGAGATGCCTTGGTCAAGCAGTCCACAACTACCCAAATGGCATCCATAACCTTCTGTGTACGGGGTAGGCCTGTGACAAAGTCCATAGTAATATTCTCCCATTTTCACTCTGGAATCGGTAGGGACTGTAATAACCCATGGGACCTCTGTCTCTCAGCCTTGACTTGCTGGCATGTGAGGCATCTAGACATATGCGTGGCCACATTATTCTTCATTCTTTCCACCAATAGGAGCCTTTGAGGTCCTTTTACATGTTAGTGCTGTCGGGGTGAATGGAGTATGGAGAGCTATATACCCCTCTCAAAACTGTGTCTCTCAAATCGCCATCACTAGGCACACACAGCCTCCCTTTGAACTTGAGAATTCCACTTTTAGTTATAGAAAAATCTGGGTCCTTTTGGGTTCCTTCCTAGCATTCTACTATCAGGTTCTATAACACTACATCAGTAACTTGAGCTGCAGTGATCCTATCCACCAGACTAGGTTGTACCACCAATGTCGATAGTGACAAAGTGACACCCTCTACTAATAGTTCCAAGTCAGTTTCTTGGCCTCCTCTAGGAGATACTCATTGATGGTCAATGATCAAGAGTCAGTGACTGGGATTTCCGACTAAGTGCATCAGCTACCATATTGACCTTTCCTGGGTGATAGTGGATAGTCTTTTAAACCACTCATTTCCATTGCACAAGCCCTGAGCATATCTTTTAGCATTTGTATAGTTCATTCTGATTACCCATCAGTCTGTGGACGAAAGGCAGTGCTTAGGTTCACCTGTGTGCCTATAGCATGTTGGAGGCTCTTCCAAAATTTAGACGTGAACCTTGGTCTCGGTCTGATACAATACTTACCAGTACTCCATGTAAGCAAACTACATTTTCCATATAAAGTTGTGCCAGCTTGTCCATGGAGTAGGTAGTCTCGATTGGGATGAAATGAGCAGTTTTAGTAAGCCTATCAACTATCACACAGATTGCATCCATTCCCTTGGGTGTATAGAGTAGCCCAATGATAAAATCCATAGTGATCATATCTCACTTCCACTCCTGTACCGAGAGTGGCTGAAGAGTGTCATATGGTTGATGCCACTCCGCATTGACCTTTTGACATTTGAGACACTATACCATATAAAGGGCTACTATAATCTTCATCCCTGGCCACCAATAAATCTACTTAAGATCTTTGTACATCTTGGTCCTTCTGGGGTGAAGCGTGTACTCAGAATTATGTGCTTCCTTCACTATTTTGTCCTATATTCCATGTCATTGGGTACACACAATCTACCCTGAAAAAATAACGCTCTGTCACTGGCTATTGTGAAATCAGGATCATCTATCCTTTGCTCTTGGATTTTAACTTTGATTTCCTACAACTCGAGATCCAAGGGTTGCTTCATAATTATTGCATGCCTGATAGATGGCTACACTTGTAGGGCCACCAGAGATAAGGTCAGCTGCTTAATATTATCTGGCTACCGCTCAAGCTCTAAGGTCAATCCTTCATTCAAAATGACTTCATCCATCAACATGGCCTCTTGCTTAAGTTGTGGACTAGTGGCCAAATAAGCAAGTGATATTGTTTGAGATTTTTGGCTCAATGCATCCGCCACCACATTAGCCTTACCTGGATGGTACTATATGTCACAGTCATAGTCTTTCATGAGCTCCAGCCATCTCCTCTGTCTCATGTTCAGATCCCTCTGGGCAAAAAAGTACTTGAGACTTTTGTGATCACTAAATATCTCACACTTTTCCCCATACAAGTAATGGCGCTAGATCTTCAAGGCAAAGATAACTGCATGAGTGGGATAGTTCTTCTCATACTCTTTCAACTGTCTAGATGCATATACCACTACCTTGCCATGGTGCATAAGAATACAACCTAACCCAATTCTGGAAGCATCAGTATAGACTGGCATACCACCGGTGCCTTTTGGAATTGTTAACACTGGGGCTGACACCAGTCAGCTTTTCAACTCTTGGAAACTATCTTCACACTCCTTAGACCATTCAAACTTTACACCTTTTCTGGTCAAATTGGTCATTGGAACAATGATTAGAGAGAAATTCTCGATGAACTACCAGTAGTAGCCTGCTAATCCTAATAAACTCCTAATCTCTGTAGCATTCTTGGGTGCTTCCCACTCTACTACTGCTTTTACTTTCCCTGGGTCAACTTCAATTCCATTCTTAGACCCTATGTGCCCTAGGAATCCAACTTGTTTCAACCAAAATTCACGCTTGTGGAATTTTGTATACAACTGTTGTTCTCTTGACCTCTGAAGTACCATCTGCAAGTGTTGTGTATGCTCTTCTTCAATCTTTGAGTATATCAAAATGTCATCAATGAAGAAGATGGCCCACTTGTCGAGGACATCATAAAATACTCAATTCATCAGATCCATAAACATCGTCGGTGCATTGGTTAACCCAAAAGATAGCACTAGGAATTCATAATGACCATACCAGGTCCTAAAGGCTATTTTGGGTATGTCGCCACTCTTTATCTTAAGTAGATAGTAACCCGATCTAAGATCAGTCTTCGAGAACACTTTGGCACCTTGCAACTGATCAAACAAGCCATCCATACCCAACAATGGATACCGTTTCTTGATGGTCAGTTTGTTCAATTCCCGGTAATCGATGCACATACGCAAACTCCCATCCTTCTTCCTAAAAAATAGAACTGGGGCACCCCAAAGAGAAACACTCGGTCATATAAATCCCTTCCCCAACAAATCCTACAACTGAGTCTGTAACTCCTTTAATTCAGGTGGTGCCATTCTTTACGAAGCTTTAGACACTGGGGCTGCTCCAGGAACTCAATCAATAGCAAACTCTAACTCCCTATCAGGCGTATTCTCCAAGATCGACCTTAGATCAAGCTACCACCAGCTCAAGATCAAGGATAGTGATGTCAATAAGACAGCCTTCAGATCAAGGTATGGATATTATGAATTCTTGATAATGTCATTTGGGTTGTCCAATGTACTGGTTGCATTTATGGACTTGATGAACTTGGTATTCCAGGATGTCCTAGATAAGTTTGTGATAGTATTCATTGATGACATTTTGGTCTACTCCAAGAGTGCTGAGGAACATGTTGTTCACTTGAGGTTAGTACTGCAATGACTGAGGAAGAAGCAACTCTATGCCAAATTTAGCAAGTGCAAGTTTTGGCTATCACAGGTGGAATTCCTAGGCCACATTATTTCAAGCAAGGGTATAGAGGTTGACCCAGGCAAGGTGAAGACAGTTCTGGAATGGGAGACTCCCAAGAGTGTAGCAAACATACGTAGTTTTTTAGGATTGCCTAGATACTATAGGAGGTTTATCGAGAACTTCTCTCGCATTACTATTTCGATGACCCGACTCACACGAAAGGGTGTAAAATTTGAGTGGTCTGATGCTTGTGAGAAGAGCTTTAAGGAGCTAAGGCAAAGGTTAGTATCAGCTCTAGTTTTGAATATTTTGACGGGTATAGGTGGTATGGTTGTATATAGTGATGCCTTCAAGCTAGGATTGGGTTGTGTATTGATACAACACGGGAAGGTTATTGCTTATGCATCCCATCAGTTGAAGGATTATGAGAAGAACTACCCCACCCAACGCTACAACTGATCAAATATATCATCTATCCTTGGCAAAGGATACCGGTTCTTGATGGTTAGCTTATTAAGCTCCCGGTAATCACTGCACAATCTCATACTTCCATCTTTCTTCTTGATGAACAATACCGGTGCTCCCCATAGAGATAAACTAGGTCTAATGAATCCCTTCTTCAGAAGATCTTGAAGTTGCACCTGTAATTCCTTCAACTCTATGGGGGCCATGCAGTAAGGGGCTTTTGACACTGGTGCCGAGCTAGGGAGTAGGTCTATAGCAAACTCTGTCTCTATAGGTTTATAGCAAACTCTATCTCTCAGTCCGGGGGCAAACCTGTCAAGTCATCCGGGTATACATCGAGAAATTCCCTCACCACATCAAGCTCAGTCAATGGCCTAATCTCTATCTCAGTATCCATCACATATGCTAAGTAGCCTTGACATCCCTTATCCAGTAGCTTCTTCATCTGGAGCACGGATATGATAACCTTCTTGTGTTTCTTGGGCTTATCCCCTTGGAACACAAACTCATCATCACGAGGTCTAAAAATGATAGTTTTCTCTACACATAGCACACTGGCTCTATATGCAGACAACCAGTCCATTCCTAAAATCACGTCGAAGTCAGTCATATCCAACTCGATCAAGTGAGCATTTAACTTATGTTCACCTATGGTCACTGGACAAGGCTCATAAACATAGTTCAAACCCCCTACACTTCCTATAAGGGTGCTCATAGCCAAACATTGAGTCAGTCCCCTAGGTGGAATTCTCATCTTCTTCGCAAATGTCGGTGACGCGAATGAATGAGATGCTCCTGAGTCAAATAACACATGTACAGAAAATAATGATAACAATAATGTACCTGTCATTGCACTAGGTGCAGCCTCAGCATCTTCTGTAGTCATAGAAAACACTCTGCCCTGTGGTCTCTGGCCTTGTGGGGGCTTCACTGGTCTAGGGGCTGAATATGTCTGTTGAGGCCTAGGTGGCATAGTGTATGGTGCATCACCTAGTCTTCGGTTGGGGCATATCCTCGCCATGTGACTTGGATGATCACAATGAAAGCACCTTAGGCTCAATCCCCAAGACTGAGATACATCACTAGATCGGGAGGACTGGGAAGTCTGACTAGCATTAGGCTTCCTAAATTGCATTGAAGATGGGTTGACATAGGGCACTCAGAAAGGTTTGCTGCTCCCCTTAGAATCAGTAGATCCCATTAGCCTCTTTCCCATCCCTTGCTGGGCCGTGAAGTTGTCTCTATACTGATCTTCAATAGATTTGGTCACTTGGACCACCTCAGCATAGGTCTGTAGTTTGAACCCCCCCAATGGTTGACCCAATACCTAGCCTCAACCCTTTCTCAAACTTCTTCACTTTAGCTCTATCACCTCTGAGATGCTCAGGAGCAAAATGGAATAGCTCCTCGAAGCATTGCTGATACTCGAGCACAGACCGGGAACCTTGAACCAACTGAGAGAACTCACTCTCTCTCCTATCCCAGAAGCTTTTCGAAAAATAGTTCTCAAAGAAGGCCTCTTTGAAGTCTGCCCAAGTGGGGTCAGGTTACTAGCCCTCAGAATGGCTCGGTGGCACTCCACCAATCATCTGCTTCATTCTGTAATTGATAGCTCGCATACAAAATTTTTTGCTCACCAGTACAGCCCATCAGTTTAAAAACCTTCTCCATTCCACCAATCCATCTTGATGGATACAATGGGTCTTGGCCCACCTTTGAGAAGAATGGGGGCCTAAGCTGTTAAAACTTCTCTATCATTTTCATCAAGTCTATCCAGCCCTCTACATGGGCCTGGGCTTGATCCGGCATCGGGTCTTACACCTTCCCATGCACATTTGGATGCCCTTGCCCATGCACTTGTGCCCCACTAGACGTTTGAAGGGTAGACAATCCAGTGGGTATTGGAATGGGTTTCGGTGGAGTAGGACGTGCGGGCGGTGTATTACGGGCTTCCATTGCCTCCTGGATCCTATCATCGATCCTGGCCATAATCTAGTTTTACCTTTCTTCAACTCCCCGCATCATGTTATCCATGATGGATGCCACATCTTGGGTTGTAAGTACTGACGGAGCCAGAGGTGCATTACGGGGTCTATCCTGATTCTGTGTAGGGGAAGCGAGAGGTGACGGGTATGATCGAGATTAGGATCAGGATCGGGATTGGGATCGAGTGTTCCTGTGTGACATGACTCCTGTGGAGGAATCCAATTAGTGCACATGCATATACAAGGTTGCATGTAATTGGAACACATGCATGCATAGTGGGTCCCACACATATACAATAGGCAAAATTAGGGTTAGGGTATGTCTAGGTGGGGTCCGCACATAGTTGGATCCGATCACCCGCATATCAAGAAGGGGCACACAATTAGGGTAACAAAATAATAATTTATATTTGAAAAATAAAATAATTTATTTTCCAATTTAGTCCACCGGAAACAGGGAGACTTCTCATCGAAAATATCGCTTAATCCACCGAAAATATCAGTGTTATTTCCGGTGGGAAAAACAGAGAGCAGTTTGGGATTTTTCACTTCACCAGAAGCATGCCCAGTATTTTCAGTGGGTTGTTTCCAGTGGCTCCAAAACGGCTATAAATAGGCTTAGATTTGGGTTTTATTGTACAAAACCCTACTCTAACTTATGGAAAAGGTGTGGAAATAGCTAAGGAGGACTTTTCAACCCATGCCCTACCTTCCACTCACTACTTTTTTATCGATTGGCACCGCATTCGCACCAAAGGTATGTTCCTCCTCGCTGTAACCTAGTTTTGTGATTTTCTTCTCTGTAAGCTTTACATTTAGCCATTGAACCTAGTTTTTCATTCTTAATCCTTAGGAATCATATTGCAATAATGGTTGGATGCCGTGTACATATCCGACATGCCATTGAACAAGAGGAGCAAGACACCGCCGCTCAATTCAACCAAATCTAGTTCCTCTCTGTGGCTGAGCGAGACCATTGGGAACTCTTTGAGCACCACAATGTGGACCCAGGAGTCTATATGAGGACCAATGACTTTCGTGCATTCCATCTCTGTCAACAGTTTGACGATGTTGGGTGGTACTGCATCTTAAAACCTAACAAGTACTACTACCCTACATTGGTTAGGTTATTCTATTCCAACCTACAATGGGTTAACCGGGGTACTAAAGAGATGCGGATCACCTCCTCTGTGAAGGGGCTGGAGATCTCCTTTGACATGGGGCAGTTGTGCAATATTCTGATGGTCAGTAATGTCGGTGACCTGGTGTACTGCCCGCCTCGGACTCCAGCTTATGACTTCCAGAGTCCCAATACTTTTTAGGAGATAAATGACATGTTGACTAAGGAGGCCAAGGGGTGGAACCACTCAATCAACTACTTTGCTACTCCAAAGATCGTCTGTCGTGTGATTCAGTTGAATATTCTTCCCACTTGTGGGCACTATGATGAGGTATCCGCACTGTAAGCCTATGTGACCTACTACGTGTACATGGGGGCGTAGATACATCTTCCTTACCTCCTTATATGGACCACGGTACTTCGGTCCAAAGGAGTGGATCACCGAGTGGGAAGTCTATGCTATGGAAGAATACTTACTGACCTCTTCCGCCGCTTTGGGTGGACTTGGAGGGAGAGGCATGCTTGGGTGAAGAGGTCACAGACTTCAACCAAGATTCTCTAAGGAAGATGACCATATATCTATGGGAGGTGACACCTATTCTAGAAGAGGGTAGCAGCCAATAGAGGTAGAGGGTGGCGGTGCCGATAATGTCGACGACGATGCCGGTGATGTTGGTGGAAGTGTTCGTGGTATAGGAGGAGAAGCTACTGGGGTTGGTGGGGCTCCACCACTTGATCCCTAGACTATGGGTTCTATAGCTACTTCTACTTCTTGGGGCACTAGGGGTGTGAGGCGTTACGGTCTCAATGAGTTTATGGCCCGCCTAGACACCACCACATCTCTGATGAGGAGTATAGATGGCTGCCTCAAGAGCATAGACAGGACCTATTGTCTTATGGACAATAAAGTGGCCTCCCTAGAGGCACAGATGCAGGTGATGGTACTCTATCTTGGTATTCCAGTGCCTCCTCCAGGAACGAATGGTCCGAACCAGGCTCAGGGTCAGAGATAGAACCAGCAGCAGTAGTACCAAGAGCAGCAAGAGTAATGGCATGTTTGCTACTGTAGCTTTTAGGATTTTTCTTTCCATGTTTTATTTGAGTTTGACTTTTTAGGTTTAGTTGAACTTTGATTTTATGTCATTTGTTTCTGTCATTTACATTCCCAGTCTTTAGGCTAGTTAGGATTTCCTGTTTTCCATACTTTACT
Organism: Macadamia integrifolia; assembly: GCF_013358625.1. Classification (NCBI taxonomy): domain Eukaryota; kingdom Viridiplantae; phylum Streptophyta; class Magnoliopsida; order Proteales; family Proteaceae; genus Macadamia; species Macadamia integrifolia. Next base: position 112,532 of record NW_024870545.1, on the reverse strand, counting down.
TTTATAAAACGTGTAAGCTGTGTAATCAAGTTCTCCTTTATAATGAAATTGCTTTAACACCTATACTTGTCTCCTAATTGTGCAATTTCTATTATTATTATCTTGAGATTTTTATTTAATCCTAATTTCCCCAAAATCATGGTTTAGCTGAGATTGTGAGTTAAGGCAGAGCATCATGCTCTGATACCATAGCTGTCACACCCCAATTCCAGTAGGCCCAACTTACTATTAGGAATACTGGCAGTGTGAGTAAGACACGTACATGTCTTACAAACCTACCAGGATCACTGATAGCAAAACCTTAATATTTCACAATCTCACATTATAACCAACCAAAAGCAGCAGAATTAGAGGATAATAACGAAATCATCAGATATAAATGGAGAAATTATCTAATGATAAACATAATATCATTAACCAAGTTATTCTGTTTACAATCCTTTAAGACTTACATATATCAAGTTTAAAACATAATATTCACAGACCTGTATCAACATAATCAAAAATACGTCGAACACCTCATGGTGTTGCGTATGCACAAAAGTCATAAGCACAATCCTAACCATGCTCCTCCATTTCCAGCATCCACTAGTGGCTTACTTCGTACTCAAGTTCAGAGGAAAAAGAGTCACTAGCCACAGCCACGATCGTACCTGTATCACCATCTAAAAAGTGTGTATACGTGGGGTGAGCTTTTCAACTCGCTCAATGCAGGGTGGGGTCAAGCACATCCAAGCAGGATAGTAGTAATAATAATTCATGATGTATGATAGCAGAAATTAAACACATAGTCCATGATGCTCATGATGCAGTTCATTTATTTATTATCCACCTAACAATACAAACTAAGTTTGATAATGGTACTACGGCGCATTAGGCTATATCATTTGTCTCGAAACTGCCATCGACTCATCGAATAAGTAAGGATACAAACCTTAGTCATGAATAGAAGCCTACCGGTCCCTGTATGCGTCCATGGGTCACCCAGTAAACCACTGATAACCCCCTCTTGGCAATCACAGCACCGGTAACACATTGGCCATGCTGGATGGGTTCTCGCATCAGGCAACAATCGTATCGTACTGCAAGTGTGGCATTCCGGAAAGGCACATCGAACATACCACAATGGGTTATCCAACACCTCAACCCCTATTGGTAAGGGTTCGTAGTATAGAAAGTGATACCTAACCACATATATGCTACATGCCTTCAGAGTGATAAAATCAGTATGAATTACACGATACCGGCAAGACCTCGGCCACAAAGTGTAATCCATCTCCAAATATAGTCCTGGGTACACAATACCAATGAGACCTTGGATGTAAAGTGAAACCAAAGACTGTTTACCTGATTTAGCATACATATCACAGTTGAGCATGGACTACGCGACACCGGTACTAATCATCGGCCACGAAGCGTATCCATTTTCAAATGTAGTCCCGGGGTAAATGAAACCAGCGAGACCTTGGCCACAAGGTGTAAACCACGACTGCAACTAATTCTAATGTACATAATCAATGCATGAATGCAACATACACATGGCAGTCATGACACTAGTACCACCTCGGCCATGCCAGATTCCATCTCACACACAACCAAACACACGGCGATCACAGTACCGGTACCACCTCGACCACACCGGATCCCTTCATGGATATAAATAAACAGTTATGAAATCCATAAGAATGTGATATATGGTAATCACCATCACCATGTGAGCAATATAATTAAGCATATTAAATCTACGCATGTGAACAATTCTATAATAATTAAACAATCCAAAATAAAACAACTATCCCTCACCTGATTTATGTTCGAGTGTGTTAGGGTTCAAGTACAACCACCGATCGACCAACTCAATTATGATTTTGGGATTTGTGTGCATCACTATCCTAGATACAAAGAAAATTGAACATCAATACATGTCAGGAATATCGGGAGGGACCCACTTGGGTCACCCCAAAAAGGTAGAGTCAGGGTTCCTCAGTGACAATAATGTCACAAGAAACACCCACCGAAAATAGGATATTTCCACCAGAAATATCAATCCTATTTCCCTGCTTTTGGTAGAATTGACAAAGAGATCCTAAGGCTCAGTGGTCCACTGGAAATATGCCACTGGAAGTAGACCCAGTGGATTCGGTGTGCTGTTTTCGGTGGTGGTTCAGGACAGTCCACCCATTTTGGGGCTTTTTTACTCAAATCTGATCGTCGGGATTTGTTCCATGGAGTTTATAGGGGATGTTTTCAGCATCATTCTAAGCCAATAAAAACTTGATTCCACTGAGCCATTTGGGAGATATGTCAATCGAACGATCAAAACCCTAGTTGGTCTTTTGGCAATACATATTGCTAGAGCTCACCGGGCTTGGTTCGAGCTCGACAACAACACTGGGAAGTTAGAACATGCATTCTACGACCTTAACATGATTTGTATAGTAAGATTTCATCCATACCTAGCTTTTCTAGGTCAAAATGAAGAGAGAGTGTGGTGGAAGTGAGTGTACTTACCTCCGGCAGTGATTCTGACAACTTAGCGGCAGCCGGCACTAAGGTAAGCCTTCTCCTTCTTCTTCCCCTTCTTCTTCTACCTTCTTCTCCTTTTTCTCTCCTTTCTTATGTTGGACACAATAGAAATGAGGAAATGAATTCCTCATTTCTAACTTATAAGTTAAAATGGACCTTAGGGTCTGTTTGGTTGGACCCCATTCGGACCAATCGGGTTATTATAACTTTCGGAGCCCGAGAACCCATCCACTTAGATTCAAAATGCATTCACATGACGAGTAAAGTGTGGGGGATGATTTGGGATCATCCGAGGCTGTTTATGACACGAGTGGTGGGACCCACGGGCATCGACACCATGACAACAGCCTATTATGTTCACCAGAAACAGCCCACTGGATTCAAGCCCAGTGGATCCGATGGCATATTTTCAGTGGTCAAGACAGTAAGCTATCTTGACTGCGTGCTGTCCCATAGCTGGTCTTGCATGGGTAGTTGCCCTCGGCCATGCTCAAGGCCTTTCGACAACTTTGATACATTTTGGACTTATGTGTGAGGAGTCGAGTCATTTACCATTTAGGATCGAAAGGTACGAATCCCCTCCAATTAGACTGGCATGCGATGCATAAACACTTAGGTTCATCTCTCCCCCTTTGGCAATGGATAGTAGCAAGCCAAAATCCGACCGTGCTTCAGATCTTCAGTCCGAGGCCTATCACAACAATTCAAATTAGACCGAGTCAGGGCACGGGTGTAACAATTGCCACAACTGATTCTGATTCTAGTAATATAGTACAGAAGCCCTGCTCAAATTCCCAGAAACCAGAACCCATGTTCATACCCTAGCATAGGAACCCTGTCAACTTTCTTACCCAAGTGTCAGAAGTTTTTAATTTCTCCAAGAAAGAGAGAAGAAAATTAAATCGTTGCCCCTGAGTCAAGGAAAATTATCGAAAATTTCACCGTTTTCATCGATCATTATCATGTAAATATTATATCATAATTTCATTTGTATGTATAATATGTACCTAATCTCTACATGTATTATTTTATGTGTCTATTGTATAAAATAATGATTTATTGTTATCATTTCATGTATTAATTTTTAGCATTTGTACATTAAATGTAGTCTATTTCCTCATTTTATGCATCATCATATGTGACTCTCATATCATGGAGCATCGTACACATTTATAGATAAGTTGCTTTCTCTTTCATAATTTTATGTGTTACCGCATGTGTTCCTCACATGAAATAACGATCATAATTGTCATGTCATGGGGCATTGTAAGTGTATGTAGATAAGGTAATTGCATTTTCTATTATTTTTTATAGATTTTATTATTTCATATGGTTTTAATATAGATATATATTTCATGTGATATTTCAATAATTTCTTACAATTTTTTCATGCAAGTGTATGTGTATGTGATTACGTTATTTCATGTAATAAGAATTTCATGCTAGCTTAGGCTGTTAAATTTCTTGGGGGAGAATATTCGAAATCCAAGCCTCTGGTAGAAAGACCAAAAATTCCAGGCAAGGTGGGTGCCTATTACCTTTCCACACTCGTAACCTGACACGGACCCCTATCTCTAGAACAGACCAAAATATGAAGTCAAACTCGGGGGTTCCTTCCTTTCATAGAAATCCAATCCCCTATTTGAGCTTGATCCCTCGATCGAAATTGGGCTCCACCATAGGGTTCTAGCCCCTGAATCCTAGATGGCAACTCGAAAAAATCATGCTTTCCCCATCCCCTATAGTTTCCAGTCATGTTTGGAGACAATTCAATTCACCCCTGCAAGGTAGACCGGGTGAGAAGGAAATAAGAGGAAACGGGAAAAAGTTATTTTCACTTACAACCATAAATAATATGAGCTTCCCTACTTGACCAGAGAGTACTCTTACAAGGGCTTTTCTACTTGGCTTTAGGGGAAAGGATGCAATATAAATAATCAAAATAAAATGATGGTTCCATAGCTAGAGAGGGGTAAAGCCAACGCATAATCTAGCCATGAACCTTGGGGGAAAGGGAGCAATAATGTAAAATTGAAAATTTAAAACCTAATTTAAGAATGAAAGAGTAGTAAGAAGAGGAAATGAGAGGGGGGTGAGAAGACTACTATAGAAGCCTACTTACTTGAACTTCAATACTTGAAGTTGAAAATTTGATTGAGATTTGAAATACTACTAGTACTAAAAACTAGATTTGGAATAAACCAAATCTAAAATTTCTAGTACTAGAGAAGACAAATCTGAAGAGAAAAACTAAACTTGAAAGATATGCTCCACAGCTTATTCTTGTCACCAAGAACTAAGCCTATAACTAAAAATTAAAATTATTACACCTTTGAATAACTTGAATAACATGAACCATAAAAATAAAAATAAAACATTGCACTCATTAAATAAAAACCAATTACAAAAGTGTTTAAAGTAAGAAAAACTGAGAAGAATTAGAACTAGAACTAGAACTAGAAGGAGAACACAACTAAAAATGAGAGAAAAAGAGAGCAAAGGAGGGACAACCCTTTAGGGTTTGGTGGACTTCCTTTTATAGGGAATAGGGGAGAGAGGAGGACATCCAAGGGTAGATCCCCTTGGACGATTTTGATGAGGTGGATGGAAAGAGATAGGAGAGAAAATAGGAAGTAGAGGATTTTTTTTTTCTTTCCTTTTTTTACTATATTTTTTTCTTCTCTTTTGTGCGCAATCTCTTGGCTAAATTTGTGTGATGAGATGGAGGAGAGAGAAGAGAGAGAATCATAGGAGAGGAAATCTCCCATGATTTTGATTTCCTTTTTTCTATTTTTTTTTCTTTTTTTTTTTTCCTTTCCTATTTTTTTCTCCCCGTTTTTTCCTTCTTTTTCTCTTTGTTCAAACTTGCGCACAGATCTCCTTGGCTGACCTCTATTTTTTTCCTAAATCGATTGTGATGAGTAGGAGAGAGAAAAATTTTCAAAAAAAATCCAAAAAAATGGCAGCCAAAAGGTTCAAACTTGAGACCTCCTAATAAGGAAGGGATTTTGCACACCACAACTCACCAACTACACTAGGTAGTTGTTGTTACCAAAAATGAATCTTCAATCACTTAAGGGTGTGGTCCATTGATCCTTGTTGGCATTTGGAATATTCCTTGTACCCCTGGGACAACTGCAGATGGGCTGGTTCTGCATCTCGGTTTAGTTCTGATCCATTATTCTTTTTATGGCCCGAAAAGAATAATCACTTGTACGGGTGACCAAACGGAAGTGTACTTTTAATTGAACACATCCATCTAGCTTAGAATTTCATCATCTTCATAACCATGAAAAGAAATAGGACCTCTTTATGTGTAAAATTGGAGATATAGTGCCCGATAGTCCTTAAGGCCTTGAAAATATAAAACCTGCAAAAGGAGAGTAAAACCCAAGGTAGCTCCATTCTAAATATGTAAAATGCATGTTTTACTTCCCTAGATTTCACACATAAATGTGTTCATCACATGTCATATTGTTGCTATGCATGTTGTTTGATATGCTGGACTTATTTATATTGTGCTATTATTATTGTTGACCATTGAATATGGAAGGATGAAGCTAAGGAATGGTTTTGGACTGCGAAGGTAAGTGAGTTAAGTTTTTATGGTATTGTGAATGGGTTCTATAGTTGTAACTGTGGTATTGATAGTCTGGGCACGGTGTGGCCGAAGTTCTTTCCCGTACCATGGGCCCAAAGGTTAGTAATATAGTTATGACTGCGGCTCTTACGGTCTAGGGCACGGTGTGGCCGAGGTTCTTTCCGGCACTGTGGGCCTAGAGGTCAAAGGATGTTGTGTATGTATGGTGTGTGATGTATGATGATGGTATTTACATTCATGTAGATTGCATCTGGTTAGGATTGACAGACCTTGATGCTACATCCCTTGCCAATAGGGCTTTAGGTACTGGCTATTCCCAGGAGATGGTATGTTTGAGAGAACCATGTCTAGAGTACAATGTACTATACTTATAAGTAGATCTAGACCGTGGCTACCCCAAAGCACGGGTGACCAAGGGGATTTTCGGGACTGTGACTATTCTGCAGCTCATGTGACCAATAGGTTTTTCGGGACCTGCAGGCTCCTGACTCGCAATTAGTTTATATTGCTGGGTGACCGATGAGTTTTTCGGGACTAGGGATACGACCTATGTTGCAGTAGCACTGATACCTTATCTTGGACTTAGTAATTATTTGCTAGGTATTGTATGCTAAAACTTGATCATGAGCATCATCTAAATTGTCTGAGCATGCATTGCATCATTTATTTGTGTGTAAGAGCATGTACACCCCTCACTGGGCTTGTGAAGCTCACCCATTGTTGATTATTATTTTTAGATGGTGGAACTGGTGCTAAGGAAAGATTGGATTTTGGCAACGGTTGTGAGGCTTGTGTCTATGAGACACTGGATGCTAATGGACATCACTTCCACTATTTCAATCCTTCCTTTATATATATATTTATGGAATGTGTAGCAAATAATATTGAACATGTGGTTGTTTAAAGACATGAGAATTTGGATAATGTAATTTATCATTTTAGTACATCACCAGTGATATTTGTATGATTTTATTAGCGTACTCTGAATTTAGTTGTTGTTTTGATGGCATTTATGAAATTAAAATATTACATCTGTGATCCTGGAGGGTTAGGCTGACTGGATGTGGGTGTCTAGTGCCGCACACCTTGGCCAATTTGAGGCAGGGTGTGACACAGCCATGGTCCCGAAATCCTACACATCAGTCACCCATGTTGTGGACAACCACAGTCCCAAAAAACCCCTTGGTCACCCGTGCTACATACACCTTTGAGTGCAGTACATCGTACTATGGATATGGTATTCTCAATAATATACCACCCTTTGGGATTAGCCAGTAGCTAACCCCCTATTGGAAAGGGGTGTAGCACCAAGGTCTGTGAATCCTAATAATATACATTCTACATGCATCCATAACAATCAACATCATGCAATCATACATCAATTGCCATAATTGTAATACCAACCTCTGAGCCCAGGGTAGTGGAATTTTCCATCGGCCACACTATGCCTCAGACTGTCAATGTTGCAATTATTACCACTCAACTATAATACTACACATCCACAAACCTCGATCAAATCAATTTCCATAAAAAATATATATATATATATATATAAGTTATAGAAAATACATCCAAAACAAGGATTCAACCACAATGCACATGAGCATGTAGAAATATAAGTATAGAAACACTCCGCATATAAGTCAAACACACACTCACCTCAAAACCCGAATCTGATGTCCTTTCGTTAGATTCCCAAATCAAATTTACGTCCTCACTTGTAGCTTTGGTCCTTAATTACACAGTGGATTCAATTATTTATGGATAATAGTTCTACTGTCTGTATTGGTTTATTTTATGTAAACCCTATTGTCTGGGTTCTGACTGGATTTCCTGTATTATACAGTCCCTATCTCAAACCTTCCCTTAGTAAGCCCACTATTAGGGAATTATTATAGTGGGTCCACACTAGGTTTGGGTACCTTTGGTCTCCCATACCATCGCCCTGGGTATTGTGGTTTCGGATACCATTCATTCTCCTTGCATAGGTAAATTTTTGGGTTGAAATGATGTTAGAAGACCCAATTTACAGGTTCACTGGTGAACCCAAAATGACTCCCAATAGCCCATGTACTAACTCAATTTAAAGTCTTGGAAAAACCCCTGAATTACCGCTATCCATGGGTTAATTTGGGTAAATAGGTAAGGGACATAATCCACAAGGGGTAGGGTATAGTTCAGCCAAAATAGGGGTTGATCAGCCTTAAAAACACCCAACCGACGGGTCATTTTTGTAGAAATATTTGCAACCCCATAGGTTGTTCTGCTAATTCCCTTGGCTTGGGTTACTCATGGCTGATGGGTATTGTACATGGCAACATGGGGAAGTTCTTTTATGGTCTAGAAGGTCATTTTACAGCCCCTGAAACCCCCAATTACAATAATCAAATTCTGCCCTATTGATTTCCCCAATTTTCTTCCCTGGGATGGCAGTTTCAGGTCTAGGAATCTGTTCCCTAACTTTCTGAGCTCAAACCCAATTTATGGGTGGCTGTAGGGACAATTTGGCATCTGTACATTACTATAAATTACATGTATAACAACAATTACATACTAATTTAGTTCCTATAACAGTTTTCATCCGAATTCTTTTGCATGCAGTCCGAATTTCCCGAATCTGGATGGCTCCATGCTTGGGAACCAAGCTGAATACCCTTCTAATTTAAATCCATCTCCTGTACAACAAATTCAGAGGCTAATTATTACCTTATGGTATGTGTAACATCAAATACATAGCATCAGCCCCCTTTCCGCACCTTGGACAGCAGCATGCAGCTCATTGCACCCCTTCTCTACCTTGATCAGCAGCAAATTATTAAATGAACCCTTGGACAACAACTACCATAGGTTTAGCAACATCAATAACCGCATGCAGTAGTAACAGGGTAGTAGGAGAGGGATAGTAGCTCCTTTTATTCTTTTTCTTCTTCTTTTTTCTTTGCTATTGTTCCACCGACCAATGCAGAAGCAAAAAGAGGTGAAATAGCCACCCTAACATTTATATACCCAACCAAAACAGACCAGAACCACCTAATTCCTAAAATTGATTCCTAAAAATAATTTCTAAAACAAAAACCTATATCAAATCAAATTCCCACTGATGAACCCCCACCAAAGGTTGACCTATTAGGTGGGTCTGGTCAGCATTAAGACCTCTACATAGTGGGTAAGTGTGAGGCTCAAGGTTGTACGGATGTCGGCCCCACATAGGAAAAACACATTTTCTTGCATTCTGCCAGCCAAACTGGCTGGCCGGTTGGTAGGTGGCTGACCTACCGGTTTGCCCATTTTTAGTTCATTTGTTGTCCAATCTTTTGGGTTCTTGAGTCCACCCAATGTAGGACTGGTCTCATTCCTACTTTGGCTATTCTATGCTCCTTCCTTGACAAATAATTAGCCAAATTCTCTCTCTTACTACTGTATATATGGATCCATAGCAGAGCAGCCTACCTCCTTATCCCAATTGGGCTATAACACTGGGCTCAGCTGCTTCTAGTTAAGGTGTTACAAAGGGAGAGGAAAAAATAGAGGAGAAATAATAGAGAGAGAAGAGAGAAAGAAGTAAGGAAGAGTGGGGTGAGGAAATTCCTCCACCGCCCACCCTCAAGGAGCACGCCAGAGCCTGGAGAGCTACTAGGTGCCTAGATTCCCTGAAGGAGAGAAGAAAGCAACTGAGGTCAATCTTGTCTGAGCCAGGGATCTTCTTTAGAGCTATCGAAGCCACAGCTTGGGTCCTTCCCCTCTTGACCCAGAACAGGGATCAAGGTCAGGTATAATTTCCTAATAGAGTAGTCATAATGTAGATCCTTCATTAAAATGGCATGTGTATAGTATTGTAAATTAGATATATAGTCATGCATGTGGGATAGGACATAAAAAGGGGAATATTCAAAAATCAGGATCTAATAGGAAGACCAGTTCAACTAGGTTAAGTGGGTGCCTAACACCTTCCCAACTTCATAACCTGGCACTTACCCTAATCCCTAGACCAAACCGAGTTAATCTTGGGCCTGATCTATAGGATCGGCCCACATCCCGGGTCCGAGGCCCTAACCCTAGGTGGCGACTCCAGTGTTTGTTTTTTTATTTTTAAAAGATACCTGAGGGCAGATAGCCACGTGAAATAGGCCTCCCACGTGTCTTCAAGCCAGAATGCAGCAGCATGGGGCCCGCGAATAGTGCACCCCCACACCTACATACTGATTTTAATATGGTTAGTATTCTTTATGGGTTGTCTATCCTGGAAACCTAAGCCAACATTGGTTACACCAACATGCTGCTGAATTTCAGCAAACCACTACTTGGATGGGTTTTGGTGAAATTGCCTTTACTGATTTGGAAGGGTAACCCACTTGGATTTTACCCATATGGTATGGGGTATGTCCAAATAGCATGAGGGGTTACAGGGGAGTGAGAAAAATGCCTCAAAGAAGACAGGAACCTAGTAGCCAAGGGGGGTTCCAGTAGTTGCAGGAATTCTGCAGAATCACCAACACCAGAAGTGCCCTGTGGCTGGCCGATGGCTCTGCAACCCACCTACCGGTGGAGTTCCTAATAAGGTGCTTTGGCTTCTGATTTTACATCTGTTGCCACCCAATTGTGGGACCTGTCACTTGCATGTGACCCTCTACAAGCCTAGTAAAAGGGGTAAATATGTGAGACTTGTGTCGACTGTAAGTAAGGTTTATGTAGGCCTATAGGAGGGGATTTTCAAGTAGGGTTGTTAATGGTCAGTAGTAGGGTTTAAATACTAATAATGTACGAACATTAGGATAGCCTAGTGGTGGTAGCTTCGACTTGTGGAGCCGGCACCCAGGGGAGGAGGTCGTGGGATCGAACCCTGTCGTACGCATTGTGTGAGTGTGTGTGTGTGTTTTCTTATTTTATTCTATACCCACCCGTGGGTTGCCCAGATGGTTAGGGTGAACTGGGGATTGTGTGGATTAGGCGCATGGTTTTAGGTTCAATTCCCCATCTGTGCATCTACGATTTAAGTGGAGATCATGGCGGTGGGTTGCTGTGCTAGTCTCCCCGAGGATTAGTCGAGGTGCGCGTAAGCTAGCCCGGACACCTTGGTTAACAAAAAAAAAAAAAAATACTAATAATGTACACTCAGAAATGGTTAGGAACCTAAATTACCTATCAAGGATACTTAGTGACAGGAATTCAGCAAAAACCATCGGATTACTATATCGGTGAGTGGGTGTTGACTTTAATTTTCGGAGTGCTTCTATGGACATGACATATGTTTGTTTCTTATATATCTTTTTTACTTGTTATTTGATTATTGTGGATACGTATGGAACTATGGAGGTGAGTTTGTGAGACACAGGACACGGTGAGGCCGAAGGGAGATTCTGTCATTGTGTGCATGTATGATGATTGTATTTACATTTATGTAGATTGCATCAAGTTAGGATAACAACCAGGTGCTACTCACCTTGTTATTAGGGGGTGAGGTACTAGCTAATCCCATTCGGTGGTATGTTTATTGACAATACCTTATCCGTAGTATAATGTACTATACTCAAAGGCAAATGCAACACAGGTGACCGGTGGGTTTTCCAGGACCATGACTGTAGTGGCTTATTCATTAGGGGTTTGCAGGGTGAACGATGGGTTTTTCGGGAATCGTAGCCTCCTGACCCGTAACTAGGGTGTATCACTAGGTGACCGATGGGTTTTTCGGGACCTGGGATACCATTGCAACTAGGGTGAATTACAGTAACACTAAGACTCTATCTTGGACTTAGTAATTGCTTGATAGGTATTGTGAGCTAAAATTGGAACATGTAGCATCGTATAATTTGCTTAAGCATGCATTGCATCATTTGTTTGGGTGTGCTTGCCTGCACACCCCTCACTGGGCTTGTAAAGCTCAGCCCATATGGATTCTTCTTCTTAAATGGTGGAACCAGTGCTAAGGCAAGATTGGATATCAATAACCTTATCCCATAGTTTTATAATATAACTCATTCGTTTTATGCTTTTATAGTTATTACAGCTCTGAATGTCCTCTTTATTTTTGTAACTACTAATGGATAACGTATATTGAAACCAATGGGTAACTAATTATTAAGAAGATAACTAATATCGAAATCACAAAATGAACCCTACTATGAAATCATTCATTTAACTATCCAACTAATTTTGTATAGTGAACAAGGAGATCATTGGAAGCATTGTTACGATTTAAAAAACAATTTCCCTATGCAAAACCTCATATTCATTGATTTGTAACTACTCCCCTTACAACAAAAAATATTCTCATTAATATTATAATATTATAAAAAATGGATAATCAATTTCACCTATTTATAACCTCATAGTCACTTATTTTAATCCGTTTGGTTTGGTTATCAGTTGGTTCAGTTTGATTCTATCCGATTTTCAACTGGTCCATCATGCCTCAATCCAAAACTAATCCGATTTGTTCAGGGTTTTCTCGATCGGTTTTGTAGGGTTGGGCTAGGTTTTGAGACCATTGATTGACTGGGTAACATCATTTGCATGTTGGCCGACCCAGATGCAATCTAGCTTGCCAGCCAAACCTTATCCCATACCCGATGGCCTCTGGTCGACATTGGCCAAAGTTCGCTTTGTACCAAGCAGAAGCCAGTTTTTACCAAATTTGAGAAAAAGTCATGATTTTGCGGATCTTCATGGGAGACCTTGCCGCATAACTTCCTTTTCACTTGAGAAAATTCTATTGCATGGTGTGGAAATGATGACATGAACACCTTTTATTGACTAATGGAAGTGGAAGTGGTGCAGTTGGGTGGTTGAGCTAGGATGGATGTGAAGAGAAATGGGTCCATCTATACTAACCATTTTTTTTTAAAGGGCCAAAAGGCATTTGTGTGCTTGTGAATTTACAAGTTCAGGCTTTGCATTCTTTGCTAGGCATATGATGTTCCTTCTTCTGAACTCTAATATTCTTTTAGCCTAATCGTGACCTTGTTCTAAGCAAATGATTTGCGAGGAAAAATAAGCATTTTGATGTGTCTTGAAAAAGTAAGCATTTTGATTTCTCTCTCAAAGGGTTACTAAAAGTTTTGTGATGGACGTATTTCTCAGAAGTATGTAATAGATTTGGTTTGTTGTTCTACTTAGGTTCTCTGCAAGGGACTCGAAAAAGTAAATTGAACCCAATTAAGTTCTCTGCAATTGTTCTACTTAGGTTACCTCCTTTTACTCACCCTAGGTGAAGATTACTCCACTGTCGAGAGCCTCTTTGATTACTGAAATAAAATTGAGATCTATCTAGAATCTAGAAGGAAGCCTATACCCATAGTACCTACTCTCTTATGACCCATTTCTTGTAACAACATTTATATATGAACAAAAATGACTAAAGAGAACCCTGAAACAGGTGCTCTAATCTGAAAGTGTTACAATGATTTTTTTGGGTTCATGATTTCATTTTAGATTAAAGTAAGATTGAGTGTTCACTTAAGGCAATGTATCATATATTTGCATTATAGGTTGTAATAATTACAATGCGATTTGATGTTATTATAGGTTGTAACAATTACAATGCGATTTGATGTTATCTTAAAACAAATCATTGGCTGAAAGTGTGAACTTGCATCTTGTGGTTACTTTTAAATTTCAAATTGTTTTTGATGGGCCTTTAGCTCAAATTGGTAGACCACTTGGAATATGAGCATGTTTCAAGCATGTTCCAAGGTCCTTTTTATTCAACTATTTATAGCATGTCAGTCAAAGCAATCATCCACTCATAATATTTTGGTTATGAATAGATTATGGTTTCTACATCAAGCAAACCATACATGGTTTAAGTTTTGGTGCAATGGACTATCACATTGGCCGGAATTAGCTTTGATTTTTGGATATTCATATTAATTTGGGTTATCTTGACCATAATAGCATATCTGTAATTATTGGTTTTAGTAATAAGAAGTGGTTTTGTACAATGTCTATCAAACATTGTACAAAACATTGTTTCTCTTCCACAAAATGGACACTATTCTCACAACATGAAATCGGCAATGAACACTTCTTTTAAAAGAACATTCTTCTAGAATAGAAGTGTTATCGAACGGCACCTTATTATAATCTCTCTTCATTTTGCAAAATCAAAACCAACTCACTTGATTCCACTCCACCATAGAGTCTGCATCTCTTGGAGAGAGAAAGGGAGTCTTCGGCTGACTGAATAAGAACCGAACACGAATTGAAAACCAAACTGCATAATCAAAACCAATAAGAAACGTTTAACCAAAACCGAGATATTTGAGAAAATGAAACCGATTTCTAACCAGTTTGGTGTTGATTTACGTCTATTACATTTCGAACCGAGCCAAAACTGAACCAATAAACCTAAACCAAACTGATTTACACCGTTACATGTAACCAACCTAAAGGAGAAACCTTGAAAGGCCCACTTTATGCCCAGTTTTCTCTACATCTTCTTGAACTTGTTGCCTGTATTCTCCAAAAGAAAACTTTCTATATATGGAAGGTTGTCTGCAACTTTTGATTAAGGAATTGTAAGAAGGGCATAGAAAGTAAGCGATAGAGTATCTTTCCACCTTCCCATTTGATATCACCTTGTGCTCCACACTTTTATATTCGTTGTTGCTCCAAGCCTACATTTAAAGGAATGAGATTATTATACAAATCATAACACAATGGAAGATATGCTAGAACAAAAGGATTAAATTGGGAGACAAAATCTTAAATTGGCAATCAGAGATCAACCTGATATTGATTAAGAAAAATTTAAACGGCCAACGAGAAGAGGTCCCAACAAGACGATGGTCATCCATAAATGGATAATAAACTATATGGTGCAATCAATACAAACTCTGGAATTCCATTACCTGGAAAAGATCACCAATGTTGATAATAAGAGCTTCTTGATTCGGTTTTACAGCAACCCATTTTGAGTCTTTCATGAGTTGCAATCCACCAACTTGATCCTGATGAAGAATGGTAAGGAAGTCACTGTCGGTGTGAGGCACTAGACCGCAGATCCTTGGTATTGGACACTTCGGATAGCGATTCAAGCGAAGAAAGCAGGTACTTTCGTTGCAAATTTCTTCAAGAAGCCCCCCTGGTTGACCCAAATTCTCTGCTAGAACTCCTGCGAGCAACCGAGCAAGACTTGACATTGCTGTCGCAAATTTCTCCAGCACTTCCCTAGAGGGCAGTAGAAGCATCTTAGATCTCTGAAGTTTTTAAATGTGATTCAACTGTATTGTTATGGTTAAAAACTCATTTAAGCATTAATCAGACAACATGGTTAGAGTACCACCTCTTTGATTTATGCTTAAATTGACAAGAGTGTATGTTGCTGCCATCTATCATATTTGGATGGAGCATGAGACCTAGAGTTATTTACCAAATCTAGGAATTAATCTCATTTGAATTTATAAGAAAGGTGTGCCTCTCCAAACCCCTTAGCAACGTTTTCATTGAGCCCCTCTTTCTAGAGGGAACCAACTGGCCTATTTGGTATTCCTAAGTGCAAACTGGCATTATTCATCAAGTTCTCCAAGACTCATGTATTAACTCCCTCCGCAACATACTTCTTGGGTTCTATTGACTTGCTTGTAGCTCGTGGTGTTTCACTTCTTAATGGTGGTTTGCTCATGTATGTCTATTTTTTTTTTTTTTTCTTTTGGCATTCCCAGGCCTTCTTTGTAAGGGGCCCTTTATTTTCTTGCGCTTTGTTGAATATATTGATTATTCAACTTAAAATAAAAAAAAAAGTAAAATAAAAATAAATAAATAAATACATGGTATGTTGCCTTTTCAAAATTTTAAGGAATGGATCCTTACTTGATAGAAGTGCAAAAATGAGAATAATAACATTCTTGCCGTTTTCTTTAATAACCAAAATCAGATTAAAAATCAATTAATTAATTAATTTAATGGTTCTGAGACTAAGAAATATACCTTAGAGTGGTAAACTCCCCAAAACAAGTCTCATCTGAAATCTTAGTAAGTGGAATATGGAAGGCCTCAGACCAAAAGAAATGCTTTAGAGAAGTAGCAGTAGGGTTCCCCCATGTATATGAATTATTCAGAAGCCCACAACTAGCTTTCCTCGCAAAGGGTGTTTCAAATACCTTTACTTGCTCTCTTCTCACCTCCCCAAGAAGCTTGGGACTGATCCCATGGTTCACCACCTGGAAGAAACCCCAGTCTGATGATGCCCTCGCAATTGCTGCCACACAAGCCTGCCTCACATTGTCGTTGCAACTCCTCAGACCTCCAAGATCAATCAAAGGCAGTTCACATTCCTCTATCACTTCACATTGATAGTGATCCTTGCGCTGATGAGATGCCTGAATTTCACTGCTAGGTTGACGTAACAGTGCTCCATATTGTGCTAGGAGAGGTGGATCAGACGAAGTTTTCATATCAATCCGAAAATATATATATCTGACAGTCGGTGCAGCCAGAGAAGGCTAAGGAATCCAACTGGTTAGTGTTTGATGGAAGTTATACCCATTAAGATGTGATTTACATAGTTTTCTGAAGAGGGGAGAGAGTGGAAGAAACTACATTTTGTAATGGACAGCATGCACGCCAAAAGTCAAGCTCTAAAATGGCGACATTTGTCATGAAGAGAGGATTTTCCTTGGGACATTGTATAGCTGGGGCCTAATCAGATGACATGGAAATATTTAAAACAATGTGGAGAAAACAAAGCAAGGGACTAAAGTCATAGTGGGGTATTTGAAAACCTAACTTCTTTTGACTTCATTACAATATGCACCTTAGAAAAACATCTCTTTAGGATGAGGAAAGGAATTTCATGGAATGGACCACCGTCTAGAATCGTCAAATGAGAATCTCTACTTTGCAGCATTGTCATGATTAGAGGTTTTTTTTTTTTTTTATAAAGATCATCAAAAAAATATTAAAACAATATAACGAATCAAATGTATAGGATTAACGTCTAGTCATACCCAGATGACACAATTAAAGATTCAAGAAAGCCGCTCAACCATCAGCATTGCCATCAGTAGAGGACAAGATTTCACCATAAAAAAAAAAAAAAAAAAAAAAAGGCCAGAGGACAAGATGAAAACCAAAAGTTTGATACAAGATGAAAAACAAAAGCTTGATCTCCTGGAAAGAGGTTTACTTGGGTATTTATAGCTGAAGGTGGCAGCCATTGAGTAAGAATCCCACTTTGGTAGTTTCCGGTTGCTAGCAGGAGTCTAAGTATAGCAAGTGTTTTAATAGGAAAGTGAATATGAAGGATGTCTCAACTATGGAGAGTCCTCGTATTGGCCATGTCTTGGGGGGATACGGTAAGATAGCCTCCCTTCAAGGAAAGATTTGGTGTTCCATCAAGAGTCCTTTACGGACTAATCCTAGTCTATATCTTGTGACCCATGTGTTGGGCCTGATGAGTTCCTTTGGGCATATCTTGATGAGAATGACCTATTGAAATCTTAAACTGAGTGACTTGAGTCGAGTGGTCTAACTGCCAAGCTACTTGTCTCGGGCGGTGGGTTATGCGCCCATTGTCTGGTGAGTACTCAGAACCTATTGTTCAGTCAAGGAGCATGCAGTCGAGCTTTTGCGATTTAGATAGCCGAGTGGTAGGACATTCATGTAGTTTCCTCCTAATGTTGGTGCTTGCTTAGTCGTTCGGCAGTCAAAGTCCCTTTACTAGAGTTGTTTCACTAGTCCACCTCTAGTCCAGGTGCCTGCTTTAGCTGGATAGATGACCTTGTTGGGCCCGCATGTTTCTGGGCCCATTGCATACTTGATCCCGTTTTGCCATGTCCTTGACGGTTGCATGTTTTTTCCATAATAGTTTTCCTCCCACTCCTTCTGAGCTACTTGTAGGCGGTGGGAGTATTTGGTTCGTCTAGCGGTCGGGGGCGCGGCTCCTATCTTGTCGTGGCCGAGAGCCAAGCTTGTTGGAAAGCAACCACCTCAAGGACTCAACTTTTCACCTTTTTAGTGGTTATCCAGTCCATTAATATGCTGTAATCTTCCTGGGAAGCATGTTGACAGTGAAATCTTTACGTATTGAAAAGACACACTTCTTGGTTGTTAAAGAATTGGGAGGCTCCATATTGATCTTCTTACCCCTATTCTGGTGCTAGGGGGTGGAACGAATCTATTAGGGCAACTTGATTCATGTCCTTTCCCATGGGGCACATCACACGACCTATTCTCCGTTACTCCTCGCCCATGCATGTTTTGAGTGGACCGATATATTGGGCCTCTTCACTGTTTGTTTCCTTCATCATGCTTAAGAAACTATTCTCTCTTGTCTCCGTCTACCCCTCCATCTAGTGTCTCTTTCTATTGCCTACAAAAATTCCATATTCTCCTTGGGACCTTCATCGTTGTCGCCAGGGTCTCTTATTTGTTGAACTCCATCCTTTCACCAGTAAGCTTTCTTTTTACCTCTTCCATTTCATTTCCTGTTCCGATCCTTCTTTTCCTTTATTAATGTCTTCCACCCAGAACTTGGAGGTGGAGGTTGTGGCAATCTCTACCACCAATAGGGCTACCTTTGCACCCCCTGTCCCTTTTGTGTTGGATATTGTTCAGGAGGGTGACCCTGCCTCTTTTCTGGCATTGGCTCTAGTGACCATACTCTCTTCGGGGATCGATCCCAACTTGCCTGTGCCCAACGTCTAGAGGGGCATCAGAGTTCCCTTCATCCCCATGGGCATTGGGTATGAACCCTGTAGACACCCAATTTTATCACCCACCTTGACAATGATGACATACAGGGAGTGATCGAGATTCGTGTTTCACATCGGAAGGAATTTAGGCCTTTGTTGATGATCTAGATGATGGCAATAACTCATGAATCAACCCTTAGCCCTAATTCTATCCTGAACCTAATGATGACCTTGAATTGAACTCGGCAGTGGCCCAAATAAGCTTAAAACCCTAATACAACCTGAAACCCTACTTCGGCCTCAGACCAACTTCAGACCCGATCTTGTAGCATCCGATTCTAGCATGTTATATATTTATGAGTTGATTCCAAGTACTCTTCAATGGCACACAAACAACATGAATAAGGATTGCCAAAAAAAAAAAACTAGTTGGCAAAAGGTCTCTTTGTTGTTTTCGATTTTTATGAGCGAATAAGGAGCTTGAAACAGAAATACGATTCCGATGATATATTGCACACAAAAATCGGACCATCCGATCTCCCAAAATCTCTTCTAAAAGTTAGAATATGGACCGATCGACCCGATTCAAAGGTAGTTTGTCTCGGGCCCACCGGCCTGCCAAATCATTGCCAAAAAAGGAAATAGAAAAAATGAAAAAAAAATGTTTTCTTTTACTAAAAATACCTTTTCAGGAAACTTTGGAGATGGACCTGCCAATTTGAAATAAAAGAGGTAAGTTTTGAGTGTTTAAAATGTGGAAAAATTCACTTCTGGGAAGGATTTCAGCCAGGCTCGTGGGAACCTACCATTTTTGGATGGTACACTCGTGGAAATTTTGGATAAACCTGTAAGAGGAAGGGGTTGACACCTATATATAGTGTCTTCCTCGCTACCATAAGGACATGCCCAAAAGAAAGGGAGAGAGAGAAGAAATAAGAAAGAGAAGAGAGTAGGAAGAAGGGAAGACTGGGGTGAGGAAATTCCTCCACTTCCCACCCTCAAGGAGCTCATAGGAACCTAAAGAGCTACCATAGGCCTAGATTCCTTGAAGGAGAGAAGCACGCAGCCGAGGTCAATCCCGTCTGAGTCAGGGATCTCCATCCGAGCTGCCAAAGCATGAGCTGGGGTCCGTCCCCTCTTGACCCGGAACAGGGGTCGAGGTCAAGTATAATTCCCTAACAAAGTAGCCATAATGTAGATTCTTTATTAAAATAGTAAGTGTATAGTATTATAAATTAAATAAATAGTCATACATATAGGTGGGGATATAAAAAGGGGAATATTTGAAAATCAACATCTAATAGGAAGATCGGTTCAACCGGGTGAAGTGGGTGCCTAACACCTTCCCAACTTTATAACCTGGCACTTACCCTAATCTCTAGACCAGACCAAGTCAATCTCGGGTCCAACCCTATGAATTGGGCCCATGTCCTTGGTCCTAGGCCCTAGCCCTAGGTGGTGTCCAAATGTTTATTTTTTATATTTAGAAGATACCCGAGGAGGATAGCCATGCGAAATAGGGCTTCCACGTGTCTTCAAGTGAGGACATGATGGCGTGGGGCCCGTGAATGGTGCATTACCCGCACAAGCCCTTGAACTACCTCAGTCATCTAAAGGCAGAGGACCTAGTCCATATTAGGTCTAAGTTCCACATCCCCGATGTCATCACCCTCCAAGCGCTTGCTCCCAATGAGTTCTCTACACCGGCTAACGGCGAAGTCTGATTGTTTGAGGAGGCCCTCATCGGCAGCCTCTGTGTTCCTATACATTCTTTGGTGATCAAAGTGTTTTAGTACTTCGACATCTATCATCACAAATCCTATTGAACAGTTGGCAGAGCTTGATAGGGTCCATGCTCTCATTCATGAGATTGACTGAGCGGCGTCCCTCAACTTCCTATCCTTCTTTGGCCTGAACTCATGGGGAGTCACGGTTGGTATGCGCTAAGCCAGCATGGCAAGACCAAGATCATAGAGGGGAACCCCTCTTCTATTTATAGATCAACAATGTCTCGGTCGAGCTAGATATCACTATGGTGAACATCCATCCATCCTTAATGGGTTTTGACAAGCAAACCTTCTAGGAACTGAAGGATTTAGGCCGCACCATCGACACCAATTTGCTTGGGGACAAGGACTTCCTCTCCCAACATGGGTTATCCATGAGTGATCGTCATTCTAGGGTAGCCCTCCCTTTCTTTTCTTCTTTTTTTTTATTTTTATACTAACTCTTGTCTCATATTGCAATGTTGCTCAACCGCAACATGATACAGGCAGCCTTTGCTTCCCAGGAGGCACCCGAAGTTTGGCACAAGTGCAGAGAGGGAGAGAGAGACTGAAATGGTTGATCGTTCTTAGTAAAGGAGGAAAAGGAGAAGAATGGTGTTGGCATGGAAGGTGAGATACTGAAGCGTCGAACGTGGACGTAATCAACCCATATGTTATTTTAGAGACAAGGCCGGCTACAGCGGCGAAGCCATCAGTGCCTCAGGATATGGAGGTGGAGAGTAAAGAGTTAGTGTCCAACCCCTCGAATGTTCCATCTAGTTTGGGCTGCATGGTCCATGGAAGGTCAATTGACGGAGGGAGTACCTCGTGCCAGGGGTTTTTTGCCGCATGACGAATTTGAGGAGGTGGAGGATCTTCTTCTCTATGCAACACTTGGGTCTGGGAGGACCCTATTACCTAGTGGGCCTTCACACCTTCACACTAGGCCCTCTCTTCCAAATCTCTTAGCAGAAATGGTCGTGTCTCTCTAAGGCGCACGCCTACCTTGGAGGAGGTGGAGGCTATAGAGGCTTGTGACGACTGCGTGGCCATCAATGACAAGAACTAGCTGAGGATCATTTCATGTGATAATTGCTCGATTTTTTTATGAGAACTTCATGGCCAAATATTGGGCCTGTACTTGCTGCTTCACTCGGGATTGCCCGATTCATTATGAGATTCGATAGAGGAGCTCGATCGTAAGAAAAGAGTGACATATGCCTGAGTATGTTTTTGTTTACAGTGACTTAGCCTGTTATTTATCTTTCTGGATGTTTAGCACTTTTCTCGCACATGCCACATCTTACACTTCAAAGGCCTACAACCAAACGAATAGACTAACTGAATAGGTCGGTGTGTTGTAGGCCTTTATCATGGCTAAGGATGGGAAGATTACCTCCCTTACTGACTAGCTAGTGAAGATGAAGATCAAGGCTGAGGGGGTTCGAGGTTCCCACTTGGATGCTCGGGAGAGTGTGGCCATTCTCAAGGCTAAGGTTAGCTTGGCCCTTGAGTCTTGCAAGGTTGACAAGTCCAGCTAGGAGGGGAAAAAAAGGTCCTATAGGACTCACTCAAGTTCTTTGAGGCAAACTTGGGTTCCGTTCAGACTCAGCCCAATAAGGAGAAAGTTTCCTCGCAAAATGAATGGTCTTTAAGGGAGGAAGCCAAACAGAAGTTAACCTAACTAGAAGAAGAGATCAGAGTCTCTTGGGAAGTGATGTCTACTGCTGAAGTCTGCCACAGTAGAAAGCTCCAAGGCCTCGAAGCACTTTGAGGATTATGTTGCGACCTTTCATATTAATTCTTACATTTACAGGGCTCGTGATTGCCGGGGCTTTGTCCTTGTTGAGCAGCCAGCTTTCAACTTCAAGTCCTTCAAGCCTATACTCTGTCAAACTAGTCAGGAGATTAAGAGAAAGAGGCAGCTCAAAAAGTGAAGAGGTGGTTTAGAAAGCGGCCCAAGAGGCGGCCAAGGGCACGAATCTGGCCGTGGAGTTATCAAGCGATTATTCTGAGTCAAGCAAGACTTGATCCATCCTGTGTATTTTTATTTCTGAAATGATCTTTGTAAAGTAGCCCTTTTGGCTTTTTATTTCTAAATGAAAAATCATTATTGTTTGATTATGGGCTGCATTGTTTTCTTGACATGTCGATCGATAGAGATCGAGCTTTGCATTGCCAACCAAGGATGGCTAGCCCTAGTTGGGCTTATGTTTTTGTCGAACAGTATAGTTTGGGCTTGTATGTCAACTGCAGTTGGCTTTTTCAGAGTCTTTGTCAATCGGTATAGACCGCGCTTATCAACCAATCCAGAGATTGGGCCCTTAAGTGTTGCCGATCAATGTAGATCGGGTTTTGTGTTGCCAACCTAGGAATTGGTCTATAGGATTGTCGTGAAAATGATCTGCAAAAATTAGACTTTGCAAAAAGTAGACAACATAGATTAGGCTTTATTTCAGAAAATAAGGGGAAGCTACCAACTGGAACTAATAAATTACAGAAACTTTAGTGACCAGCTCGGTTGGCCCATAAAAGGTTTACTAATAGAATTTTCTGAGGCTCTAAATTCCAAGTCTTTGGGATTGCTTCACTCTTTGGAGTCTACAAGTGGTACGTCCTTGGCACAACTTTGGAGACTACATATGGGCCCTCCCAGTTAGCGTTTAATTTTCCTGGGTTAAGTGAATAAAAAATTTCCTTCCTTCAGAGGACCAAGTCACTGACCTGGAATATTCTCCATTTGACCTTTGAGTTGTAAAGTCATATGGTCCTTCTCTTGTACACCTTATTTCTCATGGCGGCCTCTTCTCAGACTTTGTCTAAGAATTCTAGGTTGGATCACAACCCTCCTTATTATTATCTTTGTCAATGTTGAGACACCTATGAACCTCCGCTAGGATTCCGATTGGGGTGAAGGCCTCTATGTTGTTGTACACTAGTTTTAATATTGTTTCACCCATTGAGGTTCAAATTGTTGTTCGATAAGCCCATAGGACGTTGAGTACCTCGGTTACCCACTTCTTCCGTTTGAGCTCGAGCCTTTTCCTTACTCTGTCCACCATGATTTGGTCAGATACCTCAGCCTAAACATTCGACCTGGGGTGTCCACGGATGTATTATGAAACCTAATGTGGTGCTCCTTGCAAAATGCTCTGAAAGCTGGGTTATCAAATTGTCTTCCGTTGTCTGTCAGGAGGATCTTTTGTATACCGAATTTATAAATCATGCCATCCCGAATGAAAATTTTCATGTTTTCCTCATTGATTCGAGCAAGTGGATGGGGCTCAATCCACTTCTAAAGTAGTTGATTGCTACTATGAGAAAATTCACCTTGCCTTGTACAGGAACAAACAGAACTAAGATATCCATTCCCCATATTACAATAGGTGTTGGTTTGAGGATGGAGGATAGTTCGTTGGTTGGTCGACGTATTACCAGGGCGTGTATTTGGTAGGACCTGATGTGGTACTCCTTATAGAATGCTCTTAAAGCTGGGTTGTCAAGCTATCATCCATTGTCTGTCAGGAGGATCTTCGATATATAGAATCCATAAATCACATCTTCTCGAACGAACTTTTCCATGTGTTTCCTCTATGATTAGATCAAGTGGATGTGCCTCAATCCACTTCGTAAAGTAGTTGATTGCTATTATGATAAACTTCACCTTACCCTGTCTAGGCAGGAACGGACCTAGGATATGCATTTCCCACATTGCAAAAGGTATCGGGTTAAGGATGGAGGATAGTTCATTAGCTGATTGGCGTATTATCAGGGCATGTATCTGGCAAGACCAGCACTTTAAAACATCAGGCCAATAGAATCCTTATCTTAGGATTCGGTAGGCTGGGGCTCATCCTCCTAGGTGGCTTCCACAAATCCCTTCATGTACCTCAGCTAGCTCATACTCAGCTTTTGACGAGCCGAGGGATTTGAGGAGAGGCCAGAGATCGCCCTTTTTACAATAATCCTTCTTCTCCAAGGATGTAGTTTACCTCTCGATTTTTTATTTTTTGCACTGCAGCATGATCTTCTGGTAAGGAGTCATCCCTTAGGTATCCAACTTGGCTCTTGGACTACATAGCACAATCCTTTTGCCTCATAGGTCAGTTTTTCTAGTACTTCAACATATATTGTTCTACCTACACTTTCATATTCTATCATTGCTAGTCAAGAAAGGGCGTCTGTAGATGTATTCTCTATTCTATGGACTTGATGGATCTCGAATTTGGTGAAATGAGCGACTAAGCTCTTCACCACCTTCAGATAATTGACCATTCTTGCCTCTTTTTCTTATACTCTCTCTTTAACTGGTCCACAACCAGTTGGGAGTCATTGTGGGCTAGGACTTCCTCTGCCTAAATTGCCCAAGCTACTCTACGCATAACTATTAAGACTTCATATTCTGCTTCATTGTTAGTGGTGACGAAGGAAAATCACAGTGCCTATTGAATCTTAAACCCTTTAGGACTAGTTAGGATGAGAGCCGCTCCACTTTTCGTTTCACTGCTTGAACCATCAACATACAGGGTCTAGAGTTTTGTAGTGGGCTCACCTCGAATGTCCTCTTCTTAATCTGTCAGGGAACATTCTACTATGAAGTTTGCTAACACCTGACCTTTGATTGTCGTGTGGGGGAGGTAATCAATATCATGTTCATTCAATTCGACCGACCAACTAACGAGTTGCCTTGACACACTATGCTTGTACAATATTTTTTTAAGGGGTTGGTCAGTGACTACGATAACCTGGTGAGCTTGGAATTATGGCCTTAGTTTTCGTGTAGTGATGACCAGGGCGAAAGCTACCTTTTCTGCCCCAAGGTATCTCGTCTTGGCATCCATAAGTATATAACTGATGTACTAAATGAGTCTTTGTTACTTTACCTGTTCTTTCACCAGGTCTACACTAACATCTAATGGGGAGACTACCAGATAAACATGCAACTCATCGCCTGGCTTTGGCCGGATGAAGAGCTGTGGTGATGTAAGGTATATCTTCAAGCCCTCAAAGGCATACTGACACTTGGATGTCCAAAGGAAATCCTTCTGGGACTATAGGTTCTTTTTCATTTTGAAGAAGGTAGGCACTTGCCAACCTAGGAGACGAATTGGTTGAGGGTCGTGACTCGACCGACTAGCCTTTGAACCTTCCGAACGATTCTTGGTGGGGCCATATCTTGTGTTGTATGAATCTTGCTTGGATTTTCTTCTATTCCCCTCTTTAAAACCATGAACACTAGGAACTTTCCAGAAGTAACCTCGATCACACAATTCGTGGGGTTCAATTTCATCTGATTTTATCGTAATACTTTGAATGCTTCCCCTAGATCGATCAAATGCCAATCGGCTTTCGTGCCTTTAACAAGAATGTTGTCCACATACCTCCATGTTCCTTCTGATTGCTTTTCAAAGATGGCATTTACAATCCTCTGATATGTAGCCCCAGCATTCTTTAAACCAAAAGGTGTCGCTCTGTAGCAGTAATTGCCTTGTTTGGTCAGGAATGCCATTTTCTCTTTTGTCTTCCTCCATTATGATTTGGCTATACCCTGAAAATTCATCTATGAAGGTGAGAATCTCATGGCCTACCATTGTATTGGTCAGCTAGTCGATCCTTGGGAGAAAATAGTAGTCTTTCGGATAGGCCTTTTTCAGGTCAGTGTAGTTGATCCAAATTTTCCATTTTCCTTTTGACTTTGGGACCATTACAACATTGGAAGGCCATGTGGGAAATTGTACTTCCCTAATCAAGTGTGAGGCTTTTAATTTTTCTACCTCTTCATTGATGATTTTTGTCGCTCGGGAGTGAAGTTTCTTCTCCTTTGTTGCACCAACTTTCGCCCTTGTTCGACATTGAGGGCATGTTTGGCGATGACTTTGGGGATGCCGAGCATGTCCTACACCGACCAAGCAAATACGTCCGCATTTTCTTTGAGGAAGTGGAGTATTTCTTGGACTTGTCCTTGATTCAGTGGGGCTCCAAGTTGCATCATTTGATCTGGTTCCTCCTTGAGTAGTGGTACTTATATTATTTCCTCCAAAGGTTTTCCTCTTTAAAAGCAAGATTCGTCTCGGATGACTCCCACCAAAATCCCACACACTAGGGGCGAAACGACACCCAAAGATTGTACTAGCTGCTTGTTGGGGTTAATGCATGCTTCGACGCAATGACTAGAGGAGCTAGGGATAAGGCAAGACAAGGAAACTTAATGTCAACCTACTGGCTACTTGCTTGGTCCCCCAGTTCACCATGCAAGGCAGGGTGAGGATGTGTAGTACATCATACAGATTCATGATTTTGAATAGATGACTTAACTAATGTTTCTCACGAACGGCGCCAATCTATTGCGGATAGGAAATCATCCTAGGCTGCTTTCATGTCCTACATAGAGGAACAAACATAAGAGAGTAAGCATCGGGTTGATCTAGAGGGGATTCTTCGATGCCTAAGTCAGACCTCTTAGCAAATAGATAATTCTTGTGAGAATAGAACAAGATCAATCTCCTGGAAAGAGGTTTACCTAGGTATTTATAGCTGAAGGTGGTGGCCATTGAGTGAGAGTCCCACTTTGGTAGCTTCTTGTTGCTAGCAGGTGTCTAAGTAAGGCAAGTGTTGTAATAGGAAAGTGAAAATGGAGGACGTCCCAGCCATGGGGATTCCTTGTATTGACCATCCTAGGGGATACGGTGAGATATCTTCCCTTCAAGGGAAGATTCAGTGTTCTGTCAAAAGTCCTTTGCGTACTATGATTAGTCCATAACTTGTGACCCACATGCTGGGCTGAATGAGCTCTTTTGGGTATATCTTGGTGAGAATGACCTGTTTGAATCTTGAATTGAGCGACCTGAGTCGAGTGGCTTGATTGCCAAGCTACTTGTCCCAGGAGGTGGGTTATGCAACCACTATCCGACTAGTGAGTCCTTAGAAACTACTGTTCTGTCAAGGAACATGCAGTCGGGCTTCTACGGTTTAGATAGCCTAGTGGTAGGACATTCACATAGTGCCCTCCCAACGCTGGTGCTTGCTTAGCCATTCGGCTATCAAAGTCCCTTTGGTAGAGTTGGTTGACCGGTCCACCTCTGGTCCGGGTGCTTGCTTTGGACTGAATAGACGACCTTGTTGGGCTCAGGATGCTCACCAGGACTCACATGTTTTGGGGCTGCTGTCCCATTTTGGTTTGCCTCTGACGATTGCTTGTTTTTTCCATCACAGATCTCATGGGAGACAAAAGAGAGAGATACTGCTCGATAATTTGAAAGATGGAGGGCTGCCCCTTTTTTAGCTTATAAATGAGCTATGGTATTGACCTCTCTGAAACATTGAGTCATTCTCCAAGATATTGACATCAGAAAATGGAAATAGTGATTCAATTTTTGCTAAAATTTCCAATGGATAGATGGAGAAAGGATACATAACACAACTACTGCCAAATCTAATGTTTTGATTATAGTTATTATCATCCTTTAATGTAATTTACTTCTCTAGTTCACCAATTTCTTAAAATAATGGAAGTAAATAGCTAAGAAAGTAGCTTCTCTCTCTTCAATTGTTGAGTAGAAATCTCCAATAAATTATATCTGTTACCCAATATCTTGACATTAAAGCTGGATTAGGCAATAATTACCACAGCAGCAAAAGTGGATTTGGTATGATGAAACCATTTGATATA
Source organism: Macadamia integrifolia (assembly GCF_013358625.1). Lineage (NCBI taxonomy): Eukaryota > Viridiplantae > Streptophyta > Magnoliopsida > Proteales > Proteaceae > Macadamia > Macadamia integrifolia. The sequence continues at coordinate 84,341 of NW_024870545.1, read as the reverse complement.
ATAATTCCTCCGTCTCACAAAAGCATAAAATAATAATCACGGGAAACTCAACATGCATGAATGAAGTGTGACAATTGATGAACCTTCTTGATTTTTCTCAACAAAGATTGAAATTAAATGAGCCTAAAATATCTTTGAATCTCTCGAAATATCTAATACGGGGGAAATGGCTGGTTCCTGTAGAACTGAATAGTAAATCCAATACCAGTCACATTTTTTTTGACTAAACTATACTAGGCAATCTAGTATGAGTTACAAGTTGGAAAGATAGCTAGTTCGAATAGTTCGAACACATGTGAAGGTCGAGTCGTATAGTCGAGAAAAGTAAAAGAAGTTGATTATTCTAAGACGCAAGTTCAGAGTATTATTATATGGCACATGAACACACTGGCATTCATGCATGACTATTGATAAATGTTATGTTATTGGATGATTAATGTCAAATGAAAATGAAGTAGATCCTCGCAGGATTCACCCAGAGATTATTTGGAAAGCACAGATTCTTCGGAAGTTTATTTGGAAAGCACAGAATCTTTAGGTGGCTTGAAACAACTAGTTTAATTCCCTTGACAGAAGTTTGAACTGAACACAATTACTTTACAAATGCAAAAAATACAAGATATGATACAGTAGTATTAGATTTTGGAACCATGTCTATTAGGAAGAGCATTTGGTTTACCCATTAAAGAAAAGCTGTTGTAGTTGTATGCAAAGATCATGAACAAGACAAACTAAATATGGTCCCCTGTCCATAAGATCCAAGTACAGAAATCTCACTTTCACATAAGTGGGGGAAAGGTAACCTGCGTAATCAATAAAATATGGGAAGTTGAGGAAATATTTTATTCTTTTTCCAGGAGAAAAAAATGTGGTGTTGTGGGTGATCACTTTGGCTTCATCTCTTTTGAACAATTTGAATCCTAACTGGTATGATAGGGCCTCCTAATGGAGGGTCAGGACAAGAGAGAAGAAAATGGAAGTATTTTTTAGGGTAAGAATTGTTCGGATATTGGATCCAAGTGTTGTCGTTGTAACCAATAGTGTGGTGATTTGATGGTTAACTCAATTTATTTGGGTTCCGTATTTTAACAAAATTTATTTGGGTTCGATTTTGAACTGATTAGATCTGATTGGTTCTAGAAATCCAATATATCATCTCATTGGATAAGCATGGTGGCAATGAATATTGGTTTTACTGGTTCAAACATGAACCAAGTTGATAGTTCAATTTCTCGGTTCAGAAAGGTTCGATGATGAAAAAGGTGAATATGAGTTGGACAACAACTTAGTTGATGAGGATGATGAGATATCAGAAAGAATTCTTCGTTCAAACGTAAACATCAGCTGGAATCTTATTCTAATAAGGATTTTAATACATCTAATGGTGGACCAGCCCAACATTCTGTTGAGAAGCCTGAGAGGATAATTTAGTCTATATATTCTAAACAGAAATCCTATTCTGATGTGGGTTTCTCTTGTGAGTTAACGGTTGCTGCCCAAGAAGAATTATAGGTTCATTAAGACTCTTTTCACATGTGGGCAACAGCTACTACCCAAAAGAAGAAGAAATAGGAAGTGATCTTGTGTCTGAAATTTCAAAGTAGGTAGGACTCCTTATCACACCTTATCTCATACTGGCCAAGGTATGTGGGGCTAGATTCTCAAACCCAATCAAGCTATCGTCACCAAGATCACAGGAGCAGTCAACTACCTCACAATGCGACAAGACCTTTAATACCAATCAGAGTATGTGTCTAATTTCATAACAATATACTACCAGTGATGATTTTTCTAAAATGATAATTACATCATACAAGCCCAAATCGAACATCCAACAGGTAAATAAATAATACATCATACATCTCATGTAAATATAAATCACAATATAAGAAGGGAACATCTGTCCAATCCACAGTGTCTTGTAGACATAGCCTCACAACATTTGTTGAACTCTTGTCCACTTCAGCTCCAGTTCCACCATCTAGAAAGAAAAATCCACATAGGGTGAGCTACACTAGCCCAATGAGGAGTGAGTAGGCAAGCAGACAAATCAAATCATGATGCCAAATGCATTCTGAAAAACATAATCCATAACCATGATGCCACAATTCACATCCACATGATCCATTTTCATTTCAATATTCCATTCTAACTACTAAGTTTGAAATGTGGGTATAAGTGCTATAAGCAATGCAGGTGGTATCCCCTCTCCAGAATGTCGAGCTCCAGAGATATAAGGTAGTTGCAAGCAGGAGTCAGCCAACCCCAGAAAGAGCCTTAGTCCCCCAACCAACCCCTAAATAGTAACCCCTGACAGTCACAGTCACCCATAGGTCATTGAATACTGGCCGACATCCACGCGTACAGTACATCGTAACATGTTATGCCCATCTTAGATACAATATGCATTGTACATGATCGTAGTAGTCCCCCAACACCTACTATCAAGTGGGATTAGTCAATACATCACCCCCTATTGGCAAGGTGTTATAGCACTAGGTTATGATCCTAGCCCAATGCAATTCTATATGCATACAAGTCTTCCATGTACATCCACATATCCATATATCCTCTGACCTCTAGGCCCATGTTACCGGAATCACCCCTTGACCATACCGTGCCCTAGACTACCATAGCTTTGGTCATAACCATAATACGTGTTATACCCGTGCCCAAAACCCAGGCTAATTTCAACTTTTGGTCATAGGTAATGCAACAAGGTGACAACCAATAGTAACCTATGGATTTGCCAAGCTTTAATAGGAAAAAATGTACCAAGAGGTGGGGCCCACACATTGGAAATACCCTGGGAAGGTCCCATTTTACTTAAGGGTCCAATTCCACACAAGGGGGACCAATTCAGTCTTCACTAGTGAACTCCTCCAGCAAGTGCATAAGCCAAAACCGGGTTATTTGGCCGTGGGGCCCGGGCCCTCGCACCCGTGCACCTTAAACCACTCTGAATAGTTGGGACAACATATTGTGGAATGGATTAATGTATCCGGACACCCTGAGATTGGGCCCGTTAGTTCCAAATGACGGATTAACCCAATAATGAATGAAGACCCATTATTTTGCCAAATACGCCTTAGGCAACTTAAGTGACTATAAATAGAAGTCTTTGCCCATTCTTCTCATTTCTACCAAATTAAAGGCAAAAGAAGGAAGAAAGGAGAAGAAGAAGAAGAAGAAGGAGAAAAGTAAGGGAGGAGGAAGAAGGGAACAAGGGGAACACCTATCCATTAAGGTAAGCTATTTTCTCTACTCCTATCTACACACACACACGCCTCTCTCTCCCTTCCTTTTTTTTTTCCACTCTCTATTGAGCTAATGGAAATTGCCCCAACCGATTCTCACCTCCCCACTCAATAAAACTACTATTTGGGAGAGGGATTTGATGTTGGGGACTTGTCTTAACAAGATTTATGGCTCAATTTGAACCCATGAACCCTCACTAGTGAAATCCCCATCTCAAACCCCAATTTGGGCAACATAAAACTTAGAAATGGGGAAATTGCCCAAATTTCCTAAAACCCACCTTCGCACTTGTCAAGGCTACAAATTGGGAGAGGGGTTTAATGTAGGAGACTTATCCTAGCAAGATTGATGAAACCTCCTTTATGAAATTCCCACTTAAAATCCCAAATTTGGGTAACTAAACCCTAGAAAATGGTGGGTTTTGCCCAAATCCTCTACATCCCACCATTCAAACCCAAAATTGGGTTGGGGAAAATGAAATTAAATACATGTATGGTGGTTTGGCATGACTACATAAGCCATTGGTGGTCACCACATAAACCCCAACCGAAATTACCTAGTTTAGCTTAATCACGACTTGATTTTTGGGAATTTGGGTGCATTGTATAAACCTATCTTAACTAACCCATTAATTATATTTAATCTAAGCTAATTAAAGTGGGTGAACATTTCCCACTTATAAATCAGCTTTATAGTCATAAAACCCCCAACTTGAGAACGATTTCTAAGAAAAGAAAGATAGGAAATGAAGTTAGAATATGTGCCTAGGGTTCCATTTCCCTATGGATGATTGATTTTCTTAAAAACCTTATGTATCCTAGGAGTAGAACCAAGAAGTAATGGGTCAACAAGGCACGAGGTCATTGGCTGTCCACCGACACTTGAGATTCGATGTGAGAGGATTTGTATGATTTTATTTTATGGAATGTTTACATCATATTGCATATGTGAATGATCATATCGTTTTGCATATTATAATCTTGTATCTTGTAGTGAATGTGGATTGTAGCATGATGATATGAGTTGCATATGTGGATGATCATGTTATTTTGCATATAACCCTATTAGTTGTGGTGAATATTAATTGTGGCATGACAATATGAATTCACTACAATAAAATTTGCTCTTTTACTACGGAAATTTGTCATAGTAAAAAAAATCTACCGTAGTAATTGAAATATATACGACGGCTAATATTCGTCGTATGTCCGTCGTTAAAGATTGTTGGTGTGTCTGTTTATGACGAAATTATGGGATGCGTAGGTCCAGGTTATTAACTACGTAATTATTATACCATATCTTAAAATTGAATTTAAACGATGGTAATTTACTATAGTATAAAATTATTTATTACTATGGAAAGACAATACCATAATAAAACTTTCTCTTTTACAATAGAAATATATCGTCGCCTATTTTCAGTATATAAGACGGATGCTTAGAAATGATGTAAAAAAAATACTTTTTACTACGGAAATATATTTCGATCGTTAATTGTATACATTTAAAAAAATAATAATTATATTTATATAAAAAATCCTTGTAATAATACATCCATGAAAAGAAAATAGAATACATGATTTATTTCTCAATATACAATTGCAATCAAACATTGAAAGACAACTTGGCTTTAAATTTGGAGTTTTGTGGTATTCAAATACACAGTTGAATGCACTTCTTGAGGCACTCAAACTAGCACTGCTGCCATTAAGGATGCCTCCATTGCTACTGAAATGTATTATCTCCAGAAAAGCTTCTGCAAGGAATAGGTTGCTTCACACCAAATTCCTTGGATGTGAATAGAAAGATAAAGATCAATTGAAAAGTTCAATAATTAGCACATTAGGCAAGGTTTTGAGTAAGACATTCATCATTAGAAAAGTCCCCATTTTCATTTCAAAATTACTTTTGATTCATTATTTCCCTTCACTTGCAAGAAGACAAAGCCTTCAAGGGAAAAGTGGGAAATTTCTAATGGATGTTACCACTAGTATGACAATATCCAATCATGAAGCTGGGAGACTTAAACTATAGCAATTGCTTCCTTCATCAACTCTTCCAGCATCTTTTAGCGCATTACCCTTTAGCATTAAGAAGCCCCACCATATCTTGTTAGTAAAGACATGCTTCTCAAAATGAAAACAGATTACTACCTACTAACCTCAATAGAAAGGAAAGGCAAGACTCACCAAATTGTTATATGCCTCCAAAAATCCTGAATTAAAAGTAAGTGCTTGCTTGTAATAAAGAATTGCCAAATCAAGCTGACCTTGCTCATAATACACACTAGCCAGATTCCCTGCACCAACAACGTCCCAATATAAATTTAATATTCAAATGGATCATTATCAGGAGAATTGTTCAAAGAACAAATTTATGAAGCTTTACTTCCCTCCACAAAAAAACACGCTTCTATTAGGTTGTAGGCACCAAATTTTGTCCCCCCTCGCAATGATGAATTACAGGTAATGAGGAGACATATATTCTCTTTCCGGAAAGAAAACGAATTTTCGGTACAAGTCTATATTATCCCAGAACTTGTGATCAATCAACCCCGATGTTGTTTAATGATGCGGGGAAAGTGACTGGAAGCGGTCGATGCCTTTTGTTAGACTATGACAATCGAGACTAATATGTGCTCGATTCCCATATCATTATAACTTACTTGGGAATACGGTGCTATTGGTATCTTGCACGAAAAAAATGGATACCCAGGTTTGCCGTATTATTTATTTGAACTTTGAACTAGTTAAACTGAAATCAGACCAAACCAAACCAAATTAGACCAAACCAAACCCTAACCCAACCCAAACCTTAAACCAAACCCTAACCCAAACCAAACCCTAACCCAACCCAAACCTTCAACCAAACCCTAACCCAAACCAAACCCTAACCCAAGCCAAAACTTAAACCAAACCAAACCCTAAACCAAACCAAACCCTAACCCAAACCAAACCCTAACCCTAAACCAAACCAAACCCTAACCCAAACCAAACCCTAACCCAAACCAAACCAAACCCTAAACCAAACCAAACCCTAAACCAAACCAAACCCTAACTCAAACCAAACCCTAAACCAAACCAAACCCTAACCTAAACCAAACCCTAACCCAAATCAAACCCTAACCCAAGCCAAACCTTAAACCAAACCAAACCCAAACCCTAACCCAAACCAAACCCTACCCCAATCCATGCCTAAACCAAAGCCAAACCTTAACCCAAAGCAAACCCTAACCCAAACCAAACCCTAACCCAAGCCAATCCTTAAATCGAACCAAATCAGACCCAACCTAAACCAAACCCCAACCGAAACTTTCCGCCTTTCCTCAGGTGATAAAATTTCCACCACAATCACGTAGGTCTACTGTTGCCCAGCCTAAGGCTATTGCTTTAGGTAATAAAATTTCCACAGCAACCACTTAGGGCTACTGCCACCTAGCCTACAGGGTAGCCGCCTAGTCTACTGGCATATTTGGAAGCATAACGGGGTGCCACAGTATTTTTGGAGGCGTATTAGAGTGCCACGGGGGGAGGGGCCTTACACGGATGAGTGTAAACCCTTTCATGGATCCGTGTAAGACCTTACACACTAGTGTAAGGCTTACACGGATGTGTAAGGTGTAAGGCCTTACACAGATGTGTAAGGGACTTACACGCCCTTAAACCCCCTTATGTGGCATTTTTACATGGATCCTTATTCTTTCTATAAATAGTACCTCGGGTCACCAAGAGAAACTCCAAAAAAAAAAAAACCCTGAAGAAGAAAAAAGAGAGACCTTACAAAAAGAGAGAGAGAGAGAGAGAGAGAGGAAAGAAAAAGAAGAGACGAGAGTCTGTAGAAATTGCGAGTTGAGCTTACTGAAGTTGAAGTTGACGAAGTCCTGTCCTATTTTGGAAGTCCACGTTGTCCATATCAGGTTAGTACGGAACTTTTGTTTAAGTTGTTTTTGTATTTGATTTCAATATTTTTAATACGGCGCGGAAGCCCTACCCAAAGTTCCACAGTTGATTCCAACCCTAAGAATATGGCGTGGAAGCCCTATTCCAACCCTAAGAATACGACACGAAAGCCCTGGCCAAATTTCCACAACTGATTCCAAACCTAGGAATACGACACGGAAGCCCTGCCAAAATTTCCATAGCGGATTCCAACCCTAGGAATATAGTGCGGAAGCCCTGCCCGAAGAGCCATAGTTGATTCCGACTCTAGGAATGCAATGCGGAAGTCTTGTCCAAATTTCCACAGTCAATTCCTACCTTGAGAATATAGTGTGGAAGCCCTGCTCAAATTCCTAGAAACCAGAACTCATGTTCACACCCTAGCAAAGAAACCTTGTCAACTTTCAAGTGCCAGAAGTTTTTAATTTCTCTAAGAAAGAGGGAAGAAAATTAAAACATTGCCCCTGAGTTGAGGAAAATTATTGAAAATTTCACCATTTTCATCGGTCATTATAATGGAAATATTATATCGCAATTTCATTTGCATGTATAATACGTATCTCATCTCCGCATGTGTTATTTTTTGTGTCTACTGCATAAAATAATGATTTATTGTTATCATTTCATGTATTAATTTTAGTATTTGTACATTAAATGTAATCTGTTTCATCATTTTATGCATTATCATATGTGTTTCTCAAATAAAATAACGATTATAATTATCATGTCATAGAGCATCGTACACATCTGTAGATAAGTTGCTTTCTATTTTATCATTTTATGTGTTAGCGTATGTGTTCCTCACATAAAATAGCGATCATAATTGTCATGTCATGGGACATTGTACGTGTATGTAGATAAGGTAATTGCATATTCTATTATTTTATGTAAATTTTATTATTTCATGTGGTTTTAATATAGATCTATATTTCATGTGATATTTCAATAATTTCCTACAATTATTTCATACAAGTGTATGTCTATGTGATTGCATTATTTCATGTAATAAGACTTCCATGCTAGCTTAGGTTGTTAAAATTCTAGAGGAAGAATATTCGAAATCTAAGCCTTTGGTAGAAAGATCGAAAATTCTCGGTGTGGTGGGTGCCTAACACCTTCCCACACTCGTAACCTGACACGGTCCCCTATCTTTGGAATAGACCAAATTATGAAGTCAAGTTCCAGGGTTCCTTCTTTTCACAGGAATCCAACCCCCTACTCAAGCTCAATCTTTCGATCAAAATTGGGCTCGACAATAGGGTTCTAGGCCCTGAATCCTAGATAGTGACTCCAAAAATCATGCTTTCCCGATCTCCCCATAGTTGCCAGACATGTTTGGAGATAATTCATCCCTACAAGGCAGAATGGTGAGAGGAAATAAGTTGAAAGAAAAAAGGTATTTTCACTTACAGTAGCGACTCCACTAGGGACTATCAAACTTTCTATACCAGAGGGTTACAATGAACCTTAGAGTTTTCTCCCCCTCATCATTATTGTGTCTAAAAATGTCTGTATATTGCTTGCTAACTGCATCATGCATTGTGTTCGAAGTGAAATCACTTAACGAGGATACTCCCTGTCGTGCCCGCACCCTCGGGGAGGTTAGTGCACTTTATACTAAGTACTCTGAGATCAAATGATACCCACTTCCTATATAAGAGTGCTCGAAGTAAAATTGGTTGACAAGGATGGTCGTCAATAGTTCGAAACCCTCAGGGTAATAGAACATATTTGGCTATTCTAAGATTAACCAATGGCCACTTTCTGTACTACACTTGTGCACACAGTCACTCATAGATACACCTACCTGTGTGGTTAGCTGACTGAACCCATGTAATGTCATGGACAATCATCGACGAAGTCAGACCCCTTGATACAGTACAATCTGGTATATCAAAGGAGCCATGTACCCATGATTCACTTTCAATGACACGTATATCGGTTCTGTCAAGGGTGGCCTTGTTCTGTCCTATAGCCTTACCCACTGCATCGCATCATATAGGAACTAAATCATTGAACAACTAGGGTACGCCACAAACTGACTCAGGTATTTGTTTGTAGCTCAAGTTAGTACCCTTTTAGCTTGTTTCATCTAGGATGAGATTTTCCTTGTATATTTTTAAACCTGATATGTTCTTTGACAATTGGGAATTGAGAAATGCAACTATATCGATTTTGGTTCACACAACCATGCCTGCGGGGTGATTCCCGCTTCACCACATTATATTAGCACGTGTTCCAAATTGACAATGTTCCACATAACTAATCCAAGAGTCAGGAATGATTAGGTATTTTCACGTTACGGGGGGAAACCAAAATACCTATGTGAAATCAGCTGTGAGGTTGTTCCTACATGAACTAACTTGTTTGTTTTCCTAAAGCATAATTTATGTCTAACTTGGGCCCTCCTAAAAAAAATGTGTGAATATCAACTGAAGATTGGGCCAAAATTAGACACTTATTATTAGGTGGGAGTAATTTTATGTGTGCATCATTTAAAAAAAAATTAAAAAAAAATCTAAAAATTAAATTCCTTTGTTTAGGTTAGGCTCGACTCCATGTAAAAAAATTCCCCACTGTTTGTGTGGACCTGTCAAGATAACCATTTGATCTGAGTCAGCCTTGAGAGATCCTTACCAATGGTGGAACTTATTGTTCAACTCACTCTACCAAGTTCACCTATCTCAACGTCATCTGAACGATTGGTAAGTATGGATCCGGCTAGTGGAAGTCAAATAGATGCTTAAGAGAAAAGGAGAATGGATATGATGTAGTTAGAGTTGGAAAAGTTGCGTCATTTATTCAACCAATTTACCAGTGCCAAGCAGCCTCAGTAACAAATTGAACCTATTTTAATTCTAGGAGAACCGAAGTGGACCAAGATGGGGTCCAATACCCCTCACACCATACCGATGCTTGTGGTCGATGATGATGAAGAAGAAATCCAACCAGATCTTCCAATAGAACCCCATGAAACTGAAAGGGAAAAAAAGATGAGGGAAAAATTAGAAAGACTTGAAAAGTTGCTGCAAAGGGGAAAGCCGTAGACACTCAAGCCATAGAAACTGATGAGATGGTCCTTTTTCTCGGAGCTTGAATTTCAGAGAAATTTAAATGGAACACTAATAAGTTTGATGGCAAAGGTGACTCGAGGGTGCACTTGAAGGTCTTCATTAATATTTCTAGATCATGGGGATTTACTAAAGAACAAATGGGGAAAGCATTTTTGCTTACCCTTTCAGTCCTAGCTCTTCGTTGGTTAACTCAGTTAGACCCTTCCTAGACTTAGAATTGGTCAACAATCATGAAAGCATTCACCAAGCAGTACTCTTACAACACTAAACTAGATATAACTCGACGAGAGTTAGAAACTGTTCGACAAGCTCTAGGTGACGATTTCACTGAGTTTCTCTTAAGGTTTTGCATCTCGACCAACTGAAAAGGAAAAAATTGAAATGATCTTAGATAACTTGGCAAATCCCTATTATGATGTGTTATACAGTCAACACATCGAGACACTCTCAGTGTTGCTAGCAATAGGGAGAAGGGTTGAAAACTGAATCTTTAGAGAAGCGCAACACCGGAGCAATCCATAGGGTTCCTCAGAGTAGAGTAAGAATACAAGGTATAGAAAAGAATGTAATGTAGAGGTGAACACTGTAACTACTACAAGAACCAATCAACATCCTATAGTGCATACAGTAACTATTAAGCCTGCTCCCAGTTGTCATTAAGCCAGGTATTCCAACACAAAAAGGTTCAGTACAGAGGAGGCAAGATTTAGGGGTGCCCTTATCTGTGCGTTATGAGAAATTGAAGAAAGAAGGCCTGTTGAGTATAACACCTACGCCTCCAATCAGTGATCCTCTACCTGCTTGGTACACGGACAATGAATACTATTCTTTCCATAATCAAAAGGGTCATATCACTAACCAGTGTATCACCTTGAAGCATGCAGTACAAGATTTGATTGAATCAGGGTAGATTGAACTGAAATTGAAGAGCCAGCCAAATGTGACTACCAATCCACTTCCGAATCATGGAACGGTTGGAATGTTACAAAGTAATTTAGATGAGAAAGATCCTACTCAAAGGATTCAACCTGCACCTAAGAGAGGGCATCTTAATGCCCAAACTTACCGAGCCATGCTCAAAGCCAAGCACTTGGAAGAAAAAGAGGAGGAGAATCGGAAGAGAATTGAAGAAATCTATTTTTGGGAAGATGAAAGTCTCCCACCCTGCAATCTTACCCTTCCTTAGATAGGGTCATCTTCTTATCACCCAGCATCACATCCTCCATCACCTTCTTACCACCCAGCATCACGTCCACTATCACCTTCTTACCACTCAGCATCACATCCTCCACCACATTCCTATCACCCAGCATCACATCCTCCATCACCTTCATATCACCCACAATCATATCCTTCATCACCTTCATATCACTCAACATCATACCTTCCATCTCCATCCTACCACCCCGCATTATACCCTTAATCTTCATTTTACCATCCAAAACCAGACTATTCTGTCCCACCTCGAGTAGGATTATCATCATCTGATCTTGCCTCATTTCCTTCATCATTGCCACCATTTCACCTAGAACCTTACCTCCCGCCCATTTCGTATTACCCGTATCCTTATCCACCACCACCAGAATACTTTCCCATAAATGGATGGTTAGAAGAAGGGAGCCAACATTAGTGTTCAGAGGCAGATTGGCCAAATGTAACTTCTTGGATTGACGTGTTAGTGGATCTAGGTACTCCCACTTACTCCTCTACCGGATCAGTGAATCTCATGGATAGGGAAGAAGAGTCCTAGATTGACCCTATAACTTTCATTATACCAGCAATACCTCAAATGCATGTCATAGAAGTGGTCACATCAGACATGATCAGGGCAATGGCAACATTGGATATTGGAGAAATAATCTCAGATGAAATAAACCTAATCCATATAGGTGGAGAGAGTGACAGTGATACTGAAGACACTGAACAAATTTATGAGATAGTGAATGCTATTGGGGTAAATATGCCTGACAAACAGATATCATTCGCCTAATTTTTCCTTCTGATGATGATTCAGAGGAAGAAGAAGATGAGGATGAGGATATAAAAGATGATCAAGAATAAAAAATGAAGATCTAGAGGAAGATCTTGTTAAAGAAGACAAAGATGAAGATTTAGAAGATGGTCAAGAATAAAAAAGTGAAGATCTAGAGGAAGATCTTGTTAAAGGAAGTGAAGACAATCAAGAGTCAGAAAGTGAATATTTTGTTGAAAGAAATGAATTTGAACTATATCAGGAGGAAAGTGAAGAAGAGAATCCCTCCTACGACAACATACTCTGCTTGCTGAACCAAATGTGTGAAGATATGTTAGTAACTGAAAAAATGTTGAGGAAAGTTGTTGTCCAACAAGAAATTGTCAAAGAAGTTTGTGAAAACCTTAAGGTTAATTTTGAGGATGAACCATTTCTCAAAGGGCTTATTTTGCATTTGAATAATATTATTCAAATAGTTAAAACTCAGGCTATCGACATTTCAGGGGGGTCCTCCAAGTCCATTCACACCATCTGTATATGAAGAAAGGACTGAAGAACCTATGGTTGGCACGATTGTTGATACAAACAATGATGATGAGAGTAAATACCCTTATAATATTCTCATAAAAAAGATGCCTGAAGGATTTAAGAAAGTGATGGCCACTAGAAGTGGGAAAGACTACAAAGCAAAGGTGTTGATAACAGTGGAACAACCAACAATTATGGAGACATGCAGTGTAGCAGGCGGACAACCTGAGAATCAATTATTGTAGCAATTGAAAAAGGTGCAGCCCAACATCTCCATCTGGGGGTTGTTAATGGCATCTCCTGCACATAGGAAAGCTGTATTGAAGTCCCTCACAAGTGTGCAAGTGCCTATCAAGATAGATCCGTCGCGATTATCTTAGATTGTGGGAGCCACATATGCTATTCAAGCGTTGATGTTCTCTGATATAGACTTACCTCCAGAGGGTATCAAGCACATCAGAGCTCTGTATATCACTATGGAATGCAATATGAATATACTACCTTAGGTCCTTATTGAGGGCTGCCACATGTATAGGCTTCAATCCAGACCAATTCAAACCCTCTGCTCAAATCATTAAGGCTTATAACACCAGAAGAAATGTTGTCAGAATTCTCACAATAATGGTGATAATAGGGCTAGCTGAGTTCTATGTTGAATTCCAAGTGATAGATATCCCAGCGTCCTTCAACATGCTTCGGAGTCGTTCGTGGCTTCATAAGGCAGGGGTAGTGTCATCTACTCTACACTAGAAAGTAAAATTTATCTATGACGAGAAGGTAGTTACTATTTCTGGAGATCCTCAGTTAGTCAACACATTGACTAACATTGAAGTTGGAAAAACTCAAGAACAGGAGGTTCGTCTGAGTGGTTTTGAACTAGAAAGAGTTTGTGCTTCTGTTGTTAAAGAGCCAATGAAGGAAAATGTTCCAATGTCCTATGAGGGCATATAGAATACTACTGTTCGTCGAATGATGAAATAGATGCATTATTTTCTTAGAATGGGATTGGAAAAATTCTAGCAAGGACCTACAAGGTTGCCTAAATTCCCTCATGCTACCGGAATGGGTGGTTTAGAGTTTTCTCATAAGGAATAACAAAAGATGCTAGAAGATATAAGGAGGGGTCGAGGTGGAGCAAGTGCTTATTGAGGGGTTGAGAATCGAAAGATGCTCGTGATGGCAAGGAAGGAATCCTCCAGCAAGAAAAGGGCTGCAAATTACCCTACTTTAGAAAAGTACTTTGTGAAGGAAGTAGAAGATTTTCCCGGTTATGAAGATCTTGACTTTCAACCTCAGAAAGAAGCAAAGAAAGCAGATTCTGAGTTCAAAGTCATCTATCAAGATCAGATTGATTGGATCACCTATGAGCTAGAGCATCTACCATTTATGGAGGAGAATAAAGATAATGGCATCAGTGATATCTTTGAGATAGATATGATTGCCACAACTAATGAAGAATCTGCAGTGACCCTCCATCCTTGATTCAATCATTACAAGTTCTCAAGCCTCGTCTTACTCTGAAAGAAGTTTAGCAACATAAATTAAGAGCTACTCGGCATCTCAATCTTCCAATAGAGATGTAAGCTCACATCTATTCCTTCCTGTGGAAGATGTATCTGGAGGAGTTGAAAAAGGGGTAGTACCGCTCTTTTTGTGGGAGTGGTTCATATGCTAGAAAGAGAAGAGCTAGAAGGATGAATATCTGCCCTTACTGTGCTAGAAGCAACTGCAATGGTTACATCCAAGATGGAGGTCAATGTTATGACTGTGGCAAGGGATCTCCTCATATAATAGGCTTGAGAAGTTAGAATTTCTAGAGAGAGGGCTAAGTAGCATGGGGCGAGGTGTATCTCTCAGGAAATTCAGATTTATGGATCATGAGATTGATTAACTTGTTTTTACCACAAAAAGTGTCAAGAATAAACTAGTTGAATCTAAACTCTTATTCCAAGAGAAACTGGGGCATCTGCAGCTCCATAAAGAAGGTGAAAGTAGTGGTGTCAACAACACCCTTGAGGTAGATGTAATTACCACTGAAGAAGTAGAGGAAGGGCCAATGCCATATCTGTTGATTCATCCCTCCCGCAAACCATTGCTCAACTAGACCAGTGCAGGATATGACTTCAAAGCTCACTAAGACTCAAGGTCCAATCAGTTCTAAAATCACCACACAATGCACTGAAGATTCCATTTATGTTATTGAGTCTTCTTTTAATTGTACTTTTTTTGAATTTCCTTCTGTTAATGAAATTCAGCACTTTCAGTATGTTGAGTCTGTGGTCTTTCCAGCTATCAATGAAAATTTTCATTTCGAGTATGATTTGTCTCTTTTTGATGATGATCTCAACACAATAACTGGTGAATATCATCACTTGTTAAAACAATCAAAAGAAAAAAGAGCTAAACTATGAATGAGAACACTCGACTCATTAACTTAGGATTCGATCAATGCCCTAAAGAAATTTAAATTGGTGCAACCCTGAATAAAGAAGAAACCTCACAAATGGCCAGCTTGTTAAAAGAATTTGTAGAGGTTTTCGCTTGGTCCTATGAAGACATGCCTGGCATTGACCCAAAAATAGTGCAGCATCGACTTCCTATGTATCCAGATGCCAAGCCTATTAAAAAAAAGGCTAGAAGAATGTGGCCTGAATGGAGTGAAAAGATTAGAGAAGAAGTAATTAAGTAATGGAATGCAGGATTCTTGCAAGTCATAAAATACCCCCGTTAGTTGGCCAATATTGTTCCAGTTCCAAAGAAGGATGGAAAATTCAAAATGTGTGCGAATTTCAGAGATTTAAATAAAGTCAGTCCTAAATATGACTTTCCTTTGGCCCATATTGATGTTTTTGTTGATAGTACGGCAAGACATGCCTTATTGTCATTCATGGATGGGTTTTCAGGATACAACCAGATCAGCATGCATCCTGAAGATATGGAAAAGACTGCTTTTACCACCTTGTGGGGGACCTACTGCTATAAGGTAATTCTATTTGGTCTAAAGAATGCTAGAGCCACATATCAAAGAGCCGCTACTGCTATTTTGCATGACATGATTCACAAGGAAGTGGAACGTCTATGTCAATGATATGATTGTCAAGTCTATCAACAGACAGGGGCATATTTTAGCATTAAGGAAGTCTTTTGAAAGAATCAAGAAATTTCAATTATGGTTGAACCCTTAGAAGTGTGTGTTTGGTGCGAAGGCAGGAAAGTTATTAGGCTTTCTTGTAAGTGAAAGAGGTATAGAAGTGGATCCTATCAAGATTAAAGCAATCAGGGACATGCCTGCACCTCAGACTGAGAAGGAAATATGAGGATTCCTTAGTCACATCCAATACATCAACCATTTTATAGCCCAATTGACCACTATCTGTGAACTATTGTTCAAGTTGTTGAAGAAGGATCAGGCCACACAGTGGAATTCCTAATGTCAAGAAGCCTTCAACAAAGTCAAGGAATACTTGTTAAATCCACCAGTTCTTATGCCACTAGTAAAGAGAAAACCACTTCTATTATATCTATCAGTAGGGTAATTCTTGATGGGTCCATGTTAGCTCAGAAAGATGAAGCAAAAGGAGTAGAACAGGCTATCTACTATTTGAGCAAGAAATTCTTGGAGTATGAAGTTCGGTATACATCATTAGAAAAAACTTGCACAGCTCTTGTTTGGGCATCAAGAAGGTTACGACACTATATGGTGGCATATCCAATTCACTTGATTTCTAGAGTGGCTCCTATTAAGTATTTATTTGAAAAGCCCGCACTCACTGGTAGAATGGCAAGGTGGTTTCTATTACTCTCAGAATTTGACATTACATATGTCAATCAAAAGTCTATCAAAGTGTAAGGGAAAATACCTTTTTGCTCTCGCTTTCTCTTTTCCACTCTATCCTTCCTTCTGACCTCTGGTCTGCCTTGCAAGGGGTGAATAGATTAAATGGTCTCCAAAACATGGTCTGGCGACTATTGCGGGGATGTGGAAGCATGATGTTTGGAGTCGCCATCTAGGATTCAGGGCCTAGAACCCTATGGTGGAGCCCAATTTAGATCGAGGGATCGAGCTCGAATAGGGGGTTGGATCCTTGTGAAAGGAAGGAACCCCCAAATTTGACTTCATACTCTGATCTGTTCCAAAGATAAGGGTCCGTGTCAGGTTACGAGTGTGGGAAGGTGTTAGGCACCCCCCTTGCCCAAAATTTCTAGTCTTTCCACCAGAAGCTTAGATTTCGAATATTCTCCCCCGAGAATTTTAACAGTCTAAGCTACCACAGAAGTCCTATTACATGAAATAACACAAACATATATACATAAGCTTGCTCGAAAGAATTCCAGATGAAATAATAAAATTTACATAAAATAATGAAAAAAAATGCAATTATCTTGTCTATATACACGTGCGATGCTCTATGACAGGAAAATCATAATTGTTATTTCATGTGAGGAACATATGCGGTAACACATGAAATGATGAAACAAATTACATTTAATGAACATATACTAAAATTAATACATGAAACTATAACAATAAATCATTATTTTATGCAATAAACACATAAAATAATATATACAAAAATGAGGCAAATGAAATTATAATATAGTATCTACATGATAATGACTGATAAAAATAATGAATTTTTCGATAATTTTCCTCGACTCAGGGGCAACGATTCAATTTTTTTCTCTCTTTCTTGGGAAATTAAAAACTTCCGGCACCTAGGTAAGAAAGTTGACAAGGTTTTTTTTGCTAGGATCTGACTATGGATTCTGGTTTCTGGGAATATGAATAGGGCTTCCATACTATATTTCTAGAATCGGAATCAACTTTGAAAATTTGGGCAGGGCTTCCGTGTTATATTCCTAGGGTTGGAATCAGCTCTAAAAATTTTATATAGAGCTTCCGCGCCGTATTTCTAGGGTTGGAATCAACTTAGGAATTTTGGGCAGAGCTTCCGCGCTATATTTCTAGGGTTGGAATCAGCTCAAGAATTTTGGGCAGAGCTTTCATGCCATATTTCTAGGGTTGGAATCAGCTCGGGAATTTTGGGCAAAGCTTCCGCGTCGCATTTCTAGGGTTGGAATCAGCTAGGAAATTTTGGGCAGAGCTTCCGCGCCGTATTTCTAGGGTTGGAATCAGCTCAGGAATTTTATGCAGAGCTTCCATGTCATATTTCTAGAGTTGGAATCAGCTCAGGAATTTTGGGCAGAGCTTTCGCATCATATTTCTAGGGTTGGAATTAGCTCGGGAATTTTGGGTAGAGCTTCCGTGTCGTAATAAAGATATCAAAATTAAACACAAATGAACTTTAATAGAAGTTCTATACTAACCTAATATGGATGACGTGGACTCCGTCAACTTCAATAAGCTTGGCTCGGTCTATTCTTTTTCTTTCCTCTCTCTTTTTTTCTCTCTCTCTCTCTCTCTCTCTCTCTCTTTTGTAAAGCCTCTGGAACAATTTTTTTTCTTTAGGGGTTCTTCCCTATTTTTTTCTGGGGTTTTACAATGACCTGGGGGTCACTATCTATAGGAGAGGAGGAGGGGTAGGGGTGTAAAAAGACTGAGGCCGTGAGAGGGGGCCAAATCCATGTAAGCCCCCCACAAATCTGTGTAAGGGCTAACATAGATTTGTAAACCCTTACACAATCGGTGTAAGGCCTTACACGGAATGTGTAAGTGCTTACACAATCGGTGTAAGGCCTTACACGGAATGTGTAAGTGCTTACACGGCCCCCCCTCGTGTCACCCCATTTGTGTAGGTAACAGGGCACGTGTCACCTTGTTATACTCCGTGGCACCCCGTTTACGCCTCCGGACACTCCTATAGACTAGGCGGCTACTCCTAGGCTTTTGTGGAGTTCTTATCATGTAAATAAGTGGGTATGTCAGTAAGTTTTGGTTTGGATAGGGACTGGTCTGGAAGTTTATGGTTTGGTTTAATTTTAAGGTTTGATTTAAGGT
Source organism: Macadamia integrifolia (assembly GCF_013358625.1). NCBI lineage: Eukaryota > Viridiplantae > Streptophyta > Magnoliopsida > Proteales > Proteaceae > Macadamia > Macadamia integrifolia. The sequence goes on along the minus strand of NW_024870545.1, from coordinate 65,612 downwards.
TAGATTTAAGTTTAAGGTTTGATCTAGTTTGGGTTCGGGTTTAGGGTTTGGTTTAAGTTAGGGTTTAGGGTTTGGTTTAGATTACGGTTTAGGGTTTTGTTTAAGTTAGGGTTCAGGGTTTAGTTTAGATTAAGGTTTAGGGTTTTGGTTTAGATTAGGGTTTAGGGTTTGGTTTAGATTAGGGTTTAGGGTTTTGGTTTGGGTTGGTTTGGTTTGGTATGGTCTAGGGTTTGGTTCAGCGTTTGGTTCAAGGTTTGGTCTGGTTTGGTTCAGGGTTTGGTCTAGTTTGGTTCAGGGTTTGGTCTGGTTTGGTTTAGGGTCTGGTTTGGTTTGGTTTAGGGTTTGGTCTAGTTTATGGTTTAGTCTGGTTTAGGGTTTGGTCTGGTTCTAGGTTTGGTTTGGTTTAGGGTTTGTTCTGATTTGGTCTTGTTTGGTTCAGGGTTTTGTCTAGTTCAGGGTTTGGTTTGGTTCAGGGTTTGGTCTAGTTTAGGGTTTGGTCTGGTTTAGGGTTTGGTCTGGTTCAAGGTTTGGTCTGGTTCAGGGTTTGGTTGGGTTTGGTTCAGGATTTGGTTTGGTTTAGGGTTTGGTTTGGTTTAGGGTTTGGTCTAGTTTAGGGTATGGTCTGGTTTAGGGTTTGGTCTGGTTCAGGGTTTGGTCTGGTTTGGTTCAGGTTTTGGTCTGGTCTGGTTTAGTGTTTGGCCTGGTTTAGGGTTTGGTTTATTCTGGTTTAATTGGTTCAAAGTTCAAGTAGGCATTACGGCACACCTGTGTATCCGTTTTTTTCTTGCAAGATATCAATGAGACTGTATTTCCGAATACTTTCTAATGATAGGGAAATTGAGCACTTGCTAGGCTCGATTGTCATATCTAGCAGAAGGTATTAATGATCACTTTCAGTCACCCTCTCTGCATTATTAAAAATATCGGGTTTGACCGATTACAAGTTCTGGGATAATCTGGACTTGTGCCGAAATTTCAACTTCTTTCTGAAAGAGAATATATGTCTCCTCATTGCCCATAATTCATCATTGCCAAGGGGGGACAAAATTTGGTGTCTACACAAAGGTAGGGCAATTACAGATCATTTGTCTGCACACCCCACAGAAGATGGAAGATCATTAAATAATGCTTTTCCAGATGAGGAAATCATGATGGTTGAAGAAGAAAACTCTATTAATACATGGCAATTATATTTTGATGGAGTAGCCAATCAAACAGGTTTTGGGGCAGGAGTATTATTAATAACACCTGACTTACTGTATTTTCCTTCATCTTTTCAGCTTGATTTTTCATGCACCAATAATATTGCTGAATATAAAGCATGTGCAATCGACTTGGAGATAGCTCTGACAATTGGAGTAAGAAGAATTTAAGTGTTTGGTGACTCATCCATTATAATCTGCCAACCTCAAGGGAAATGGAAGACCAGAGATGAGAAATTGAAGCCTTATCAAGAATATCTAGAGAAGATCTCTAAGCACTTAGAAGAAACCTCTTTTGAGTACTTCCAAAGAGATAGCAACCGGTTCACCGATGCTCTTGCAACATTAGCATCAATGGTTGAGTGTAGTCCTATGGCCCAAGTAAGACCTTTTCTAGTTGAAAGAAAGGTGAAGCCCATCAATCACAATTCAGTGGATGCCTTGAAAATAGATGGAAGATCTTGGTTTGCTCTTATTGTAGACTTCATCAAGGAAGGGAAATATCCTATGGGAGCAACATCAGGGGAAAAGAAGTTTCTCAGAAAATATGCCACTCAATTGTCATTACAAGGCAATTTGTTGTACAAAAGATCGTTCGATAGAATTTGTCTATTGTATGTGGATGAAGAACAAGTGTAGATTGTGATAGAAGAAATACATCAAGGTATTTGTGGACCTCACATGAATGCAAGAATGCTAGCCAAAAAAATCTTGAAATTAGGATATTATTGGCGCACAATGGAGGCGGACTGTGTAGATTTCATTTGGAAGTGCCAAAAATGTTAGATATTTGCCAATGTCATACATATTCCGTCAACGGAATTGCATTTTCTCAGTTTCCCTTGGCCATTCTCTACATGGGGTATTGATGTTATAGGAAAAATTACTCCCAAAGCATCAAATGGTCATGAGTTCATATTGGTAGCAATTGACTATTTAATCAAATGGGTAGAAGCACAGTCATATTCAGTCCTCATTGCTGTGAAAGTGGCCAAGTTTATTAAAGAGAACATCATTTGTCTACATGGGATCCCGCAAGAACTGATATTTAACCAGGGAACTCATTTTCGAGGGCAAGTCGATAAACTTTGCACCAAGTTGGGGATCAGATGGCATAGATCCACCACTTATTGTCCACAAACGAATGGGGTAGTAGAAGCAGCTAATAAGAATATGAAAGTAATTCTCCAGAAGATAGCAGATACACGTAAAGATTGGGCAGATCACATACCATATGCACTATGGGCATTTAGGACATCGATTCCCACTTCTACAAGGGCAACACCGTATTCCCTTGTATACGGAATGGAAGCCATGTTACCAATTGAGATACAAGTCCCCTCTCTTCGAGTCCTCATAGAAAGCCAGTTACCAGAAGGAGAATGGGTACAGGCTAAATTTGATGAACTCAATCTGTTGGATGAAAAAAAAATGAAAGCCATGGACAATTTAAAAAAGTATCAGTTGAGAATGGCAAGAGTATTTAATAAAAATGTTCGTCCTCGCAACATTGAAGTTGGAGATTTGGTTCTCAGAGAACAAAGAGCACCTACACAAGATCTTCGGGGAAAGTTCCGACCAAATTAGAGTGGTCCATTCACAGTGAAGAAAGTCTTGCCAGAAAAAGTTGTACTACTCATGGATTTGGATGGAGATGAATTGTCAGGTTTGGTTAATATGGACCAAATGAAAAAATATTATGTTTAAGTCCAGGTTAACCACTTGAACTACGTTTGACCTGATTCCTCACAAGGGATACGTACGCAACTCGGCATGTTCGAGCACGGTCTCATTTGTACCAAACTCTAAAAAAAAAAAATTCTTAAGGCATTGATTGAAAAAAAAAAAAGATCCACTGTTATGTCTCGAGTGTCCAAGAAAAGGAGCAAGGCTTTAAGATCATCATCTCGCCACTTGGCACCTTAATACTAGTCAGTTTGTTTTCCCTAATAATTAGTTTCTCCATCATCAATTGTCTACAAAAATTTCCATTTGGCATTATCAATCACAAGTTAGATCATTCCTCACTTGTGATTTTTTTGTTCACCTTTCAACTTTAATATCCAACCTTCAATGTACAAGTTGGAATTATGATGAAGAATTTATTGGTCTATGAAATATTTTTCTTTTTATTAGAAGTATCTTCTCATAGAACAAAAATATTTGTGAGCTTGTTGCCATGTCTTGTATATGTTTATTTCACTTTTTTTTGATCAAGTTGTTCGCTTATATCATCCAAGAACAAATCAATTATGGCTTATCCCCATGCAAATACTCTGAGTGAGACTCTATGCAGGTGGACTGTGAAAATGAATGTGGATGATTCTAGGTTGTTGGAAGACGCAAATCTTTAGGTTCTTAGCCGGATTCGCTACATGAAATTATGCCACAATTTGCTGAAGGAAGTTCCCAAGCATTGGGATTGTAACCTGCATGTGTTCAAATTTGGGTCAGTAGAAATTTGTCCAACTTTGGAAGAATTCAGAGCTTGCTTACTCTCTCCACCCAAAGGAAAGCTTTTTCACCCTACTCTACAAGTAGACTACACCTGAGATATCCAAGAATTTTTCAGATGGAATAGAAAGGAAATGAAGAAGTTCATGGTTTTCGAGACATCTTTGAAATAGCCAAAGCCTTTTCTCAATACAGATATTTGGGGGCAATGGATCAGTGGTGTAGAGGTAATGTCTATCTGCACGATACTTGTTGCATTATCCTGGACATGGAGATGTTCCCTCCATCATCAAAGTAGTGTTACAACTTTGAGAAGGTTGTGACATTGTTCCTACAATCTTGGCTGAAGCACTTAAAGGGCTAGACCAGATGGTCATTTCTGGGCAATTTGGTACAAATCATTACATGGGGTGCCCTGCTGCTTTCCACCTTTGGTTGACTGAGAAGCTACAACTGTTAAGGCCTTTCCAACATAGTAAGCTGACAGCCATCCAATACCAGACAAAGAGGGAAATTCAAAATTCCCATCAATCACTAATTGGCAGGAGTACCTTCAAGAGAAAACTGAAGATAATATCAGATGGACCTATCAGTGGTCGCCAATTGAGAATCATATTATGAATACCCCAGGGTGCAATTATATTAGGCTAATGGGTTTGAGTCACACATCATTTTATTTACCTACTCATCTGTGGCGGCAATATTAGTTACCTCAAATAGATCCAGAAGAAGTGGTGAACTTTTATCCCCCAGAGGAGCCATCCACTAGTGTCATAGATCTGTTGGCAGGTTTGTGCAAAGGTAGTTGGTGTAAGGTCTTTTAAAAGAAAGAGCTCCAAATACTTAAGTGAAACAGTTGAAGATCTGGTTTGTTGGTTTATTGTACTTCCATGTAACCGTTTTTTTGTTTTATTTGTTGTAAACCTAAGCTTGGAGTTGAAATAAATTTAGCCTTTTCTACCTACCTTCACATGAGTGGTGGGAATAAAAAAGAAGGGAATCGTGCATAACCTAAACAAAAGAAATAACATTGTTATAACATAATAAAACACCAGCATCCATTGCATCCTTGCATGATATGTACTAACATATGCACAAACATTGTTTAGGTCTCGAACAAAAAAAATAATAATAATAATTAAAAAAAAAAAAAAAAAACTTGTTCTAACTCAAGGAATAAGAATAAGCAATGCCAAAATTCCATTCCCACAATAGCGCCAGAAAGTGCCAAGTCCAATGCCAAAATGCCATTATAAGAATGAGATTTTCACAATAGTGCCAAAAAGTGCCGATTCCAATGCCAAAATGCCATTGCAAGGATGACATTTCCCTGACAATTCCATTAGTATAACTTCAGTGTTAAACTGGCGCGGAAATAGCATTATTTCCACAACAATGCCCGAAAGTGCCGATTGCATTGTAAAGATGATATAATTAGAATATCATCTCCATAACAGTGCCAAAAAGTGCCAATTCCATTTCAAAATGCCATTATAAGAATGACATTTCCCCGACAGTGCCAAGATGCATATGAAAACTCTTTTTTCCACAGCAGCACCAGAATGTGCCAATTGCATTCCCCAGATGATATAATAAGAATGTCATCTCCACAATAGTGCCAGAAAAGTGCCAATTTCAGCCTCGTTTCCATTACAATATTGAAAAATATTAATCTTAGTGCCTATTTTTGTGTTAAGATATCAATAAGATTAGAAGTATCAAGAAGTGTTACAAAGAGGTCAATTTGATGAGAAGAGATGAGGTACGTTATAAGAATGATATCCTTACAATTTCTCTAGTAAGTTGTCTCTCAGGTATGTATTCTCTTCCTCATTAGAATATAATTGTACTTTGAGATAATTCCATCATACTTGCATTCTTGGCCAAGTTCAGGACATTTCATGTATGATCCAGTTTTAGTGGTATGATATACCGATACTAGTCAATTGGATATACTATCATCTTAATTTCTTGTTTTCATCGAATTTTACCGCCAGAGTTTAATCACTTGCCTTTTGCATTGCACCTCCGCTATTCCTAAGCAGGATATCGGCAGTAGATGCTCTAGGGTGACAAAATTTTGTTGCTCTTTTCTTTGCCTTTTAGCTGTTGCACAATCTTGGGCAAAGAGGGCATTCTGTAGACACCAAATTTTGTCCCCCCTCAGCAATGATGAATTACGGGTAATGAGGAGACATATATTCTCTCTTTCAGAAAGAAGTCAACTATTTGGCACAAGTCCATATTATCCCAAAAATTGTGATCAGTCAACCCAATGTTTTTTAATAATGTGGGGAAAGTGACCAAAAGTGGTCGATGCCTTTTGTTATGACAATCGAGCCTAGTATGTGCTCGATTCTTGTCTCATTAGAACGTACTCGGGAATACTATCCTATTGGCATTTTGCACGAAAAAAATGGATACCCAGGTGTGCCGTATTATTTACTTGAACTTTGAACTAACCAAATTAGAGCAAACCAAACCCTAACCCAAATCAAACCCTAACCCTAAACCAAACCAAACCCTAACCCAAACCATACCTTAACCAAACCAAACCCTAACCCAACCTAAACCCCTACCCAAACAAAACCCTAACCTAAGCCAAACCTTGAACCAAACCAAACCCTAACCCAAAACCAAACCAAACCCTAACCCAAACCAAACCAAATCCTAACCCAGACCAAACCCTAACCTAAGCGAAACCTTAAACCAAACCAAACCCTAACCCAAACCAAACTCTAACCAAAAGCAAACCCTAAACCAAAGCAAACCCTAACCCAAATCAAACCCTAACCCAAACCAAACCCTAACCCAAGCCAAACCTTAAACCAAGCCAAACCTTAAACCAAACCAAACCCTAACCCAAACCAAAGCCTAACCCAAACCAAAGCCTAACCCAAGCCAAACCTTAACCCAAACCAAACCCTAACCCAAGCCAAACCTTAACCCAAACCAAACCCTAACCCAAGCCAAACCCTTACCCAAACCAAACCCTAAGCCAAACCAAACCCTAACCCAAACCAAAAATCCTAACCCAAACCAAACCCTAACCTAAGCCAAACCTTAAACCGAACCAAAGCAAACCACCCTAAACCAAACCCCAACCAAAACTTGCTGCCTTTTCTCAGCTGATAAAATTTCCACTACAACCACGTGAGGCTACTGCCGCCCAGCCTATGGCTACTGCTTTAGGTAATAAAATTTCCTCCGCAACCACGTAGGGCTACTGCAGCTCAGCCTATGGGGTAGCCGCCCAGTCTACGCTATACTTGGAAGCATAACGGTGTACCACGGTATTTTTGGAGGTGTATCAGAGTGCCATGGGGGGAGGGCCTTAAATGCCCTGAAACCCCCTTATGTGGCATTTTTACACAGATCCTCATTCTTTCTATTAATAGTGATCTGGGGTAACTGAGAGAACCCCCCCAAAAAAAAAACCCTGAAGAAGAAAAAAGAGAGACCTTATAAAATGAGAAAGAGAGAGAGAGAGAGAGAGAGAGAGAGAGAGAGAGAGAGAGGACAGAAAAAGAAGAGATGAGAGTCTGCAAAAATTATGAGCCGAGCTTTCTAAAGTTGAAGTTGACAGAGTCCTGTCCTATTTTGGAAGTTCACGTTCTCCATATCAGGTTAGTACGAAACTTCTAGTTAAGTTGCTTTTGTATTTGATTTCAATATTTTTAATACGGCACGAAAGCCCTGCCCAAATTTTCACAGTTGATTCCAACCCTATAAGAATACAACTTCTTCCATAGCTGATTCAAACACTAGGAATACGACGTGGAAGCCTTGCCCAAATTTCCACCCAAATTTTTATAGTTGATTCCAACCCTAGGAATACGACGCGGAAGTCTTGCCCAAATTTCCACAGCTGATTCCAACCCTAGGAATACGGCGTGGAAGCCTTGCCCAAATTGCCATGGCTTCTTCTGACTCTAGGAATATAGTGCGGAAGCCCTGCCCAAATTTCCACAGTCAATTCCTACCTCAAGAATATAATGTGGAAGCACTGCTCAAATTCCCAAAAACCAGAACCCATGTTCACACCCTAACATAGAAATCCTGTCAACTTTCTTACCCAAGTGCCTGAAGTTTTTAATTTTTCCAAGAAAGAGAGAAGAAAATTAAACCATTGCCCCTAAGTCGAGGAAAATTATCAAAAATTTTACCGTTTCCATCGGTCACTATCATATAAATATTATATCGTAATTTCATTTGCATGTATAATACGTACCTCATCTCCGCATGTATTATTTTATGTGTCTACTGCATAAAATAATGATTTACTGTTATCATTTCATGTATTAATTTTAGCATTTGTACATTAAATGTAATCTGTTTCATCATTTTATGCGTTTTCATATGTGTTTCTCATAGAAAATAATGATCATAATTATCATGTCATGGAGCATCATATAGATCTGTAGATAAGTTGCTTTCTACTTTATCATTTTATGTGTTATCGCATGTGTTCCTAACACGAAATAACGATCATAATTGTCATGTCAAGGGCCACTGCACGTGTATGTAGATAAGGTCATTGCATTTTCTATTATTTTATGTAAATTTTATAATTTCATGTGGTTTTAATATAGATCTATATTTCATGTGATATTTCAATAATTTCCTACAATTATTTCATGCAAGTGTATGTATATGTGATTGCATTATTTCATGTAATAAGACTTCCATGCTAACTTAGGCTGTTAAAATTCTCGGGGAAGAATATTGAAAACCCATGCCTCTGGTAGAAAGACCGAAAATTCCGGACATGGTGGGTGCCTAACACCTTCCCACACTTGTAACCTAACATGGACCCCTATCTCTGGAACAGACCAAAATATGAAGTCAAATTCGGGGGTTCCTCCCTTTCACAGGAATCCAGCCCCCTACTCGAGTTCGATCATTCGATCAAAATTGGGCTCCATAATAGGGTTCTAGGCCCTGAATCCTAGATGGCGACTCCAAAAATCATGCTTTCCCCATCCCTCCATAGTCGCTAGACATGTTTGGAGACAATTCACCCCAGAAAGGCAGGCAGGTGAGAGGAAATAAGCGGAAAGAAAAAAGGTATTTTCACTTACATAGGTCGAGATAACATAGACGAAAGTCATGCAGCTGTTCAGACTCTATAAGCAAATCATTCACCATAATCACACAGCCATGCTGGTACTGCTGCCACTCGAGAATGCAATTTGGATCCTGTCCAAAGGTCTATTCTAGTTAAGTTATAACTTAAGGTTTATACACATCTATTTCTATCCGAAGTCCTAAATGAGGCACCTCTGGCTTTAGACTAGACTTCTGTCTTTACATCCAACACTATAGGGGAAGAAAAAGTGCCATACTAATACTTGGGATCCAACTACAACCAGACATGAACAGATTTGAACCATTTATGGCCACCACTGTGTAGGTGGGTATACCACAGACCTTTCTACGCCTTTATTGAGACAGTTCAGATGTCCCCTAAGGTTAACAGGGCCATAACTTTATAATACAATAATAAGAGTCCAAAGAGCACAAATTATATAAACTGAAGCCTTGTCAAACTGGAAGAAGCAATTGAAGTCAAATTGAGGGAGTTTTAAGAAACAGGCATTGAAGTCTGATGGCAACCGTTAATGGCATGTTTGGGTAGGCCCTGCTTCTGGATTCCAGGCTAGAAGCAGAAGCCAGATAAAAAATAATTTCTTCCACGATTAGTATGGCAGGATTCTCAGATTAAAGATCGAACATCCACAAGAATTTCACCATGAAATTCATTCAAGTACCATTTCATTTATTATTTTAATGGATTGTTGTTGACACATGAAATTCACATTTTAAAAAAATTATAATAATAAACTAAGAAATAGACACAACAAATGAATATGAAAAGAATGGAATGCTTTCCATAAGCCATTGCATAGTCTGGTCGTGCCTGAAGAGCCCGCTGGTAACACACTATAGCCTCTTGAGTCATTCCCAAAGCCTGGAAAAGACAAAAGAAAGAGCTTGTTTTTCTCCAGATACCAGTCCTGGCATTTTTCTGCTACCCAATTTTATTGGCACAATAGATGAAGCTAAAATTACCTTATAAACATTTTTCTGCTACCCAATTTTATTGTGCTTTCTTCAACCTACAGACCAAGGTATCAGGGTGATCAAACTAGACCAAAATGACTCAGACCAGAAGCTTCAGCATCAATAAAACCACGATTCCTGTAAAACATTCTCTTTTTCAATTAAAAAGGAATCACTGACACAAAAGATTTAATATATTTTTGCTTCATTCACTAAGATGTTCCAATCTGCAATAGAAAAGGAACTGCCACTTGTTTTCGAACATTTTTCAAATATTCCATTTTCTAATTATCAAACCTTTACTTGCAATGCAGCCAACTCTGTTAGGGCTGAAACATGACTTGTCATTGATATCTTGGGTCCTCTCTGTTACATGCAATTTGGGCCCCTCCACACTTGCCACATAACAGAAATTAAGGTTGTAGAAGAAGGCTTTCTTTTAAGTGAGCCATATGGGAAAATGTTATTCTTATAATTATTCTTCCTTCATTTTACTATTTCCAAAAAATGTTTAAAAAACTGCACAAACAAAAATTCTAAAGCCATTCATGTTATGCTGAATCAACACTGCACCAGTTTTAGTTTTACATCCACCACAGGTCCAGCACTGTAAAGAAGCATCTGGATACAAAAGTAACAAAAAAGAATAGGATGACACAAATTACTAGCATCTGCGAAGATGTGAAGCCAAAAAACAATAGAACCAAAAAAAAAGAAAAATAGGAAATCAATTCATGAGTGGATCTTGTATCCCTATTTGATTTTGAGTAGTACTTCAAAGCTAAGCAAGAATCCAAGAAAATAAGTACTGTCAATATAAGCAGTCGTGATCTGCCAAATGCAGGTTGAACCAGCGTACTATTCAGAAAGGTTTCATTTAATTGTCACTGCAATAGAAACTCAAGAAGAAAGATCAGACTGACCAATCAGGTTAACAGAAAAGTTTGGCACCAAAAGACTGACCAATTTACAGCACAATGTACATGCTGGATGAATGCAAAATACAACATAGTGTACATGTTGGATGAAAAGTAAAATAAAGCACACCTGACACTGTGTCAATCTTCGCCAAACAATCATTTCATTCTTTTTAGAAAGTTTGGCACTTTTTGCTTCTTCATTTTCAAGAAACACCTCACTGGCAACAAAGAAATCATTACCAAATTAAAATTGAGAAAACTACTTTAAAACATTTTCATTGACAACAAAGAAATCATTACCAGATAAGCCCCAACATGCCCTTGCATTACTCGCTTCCAATGATCACGTGAATTAAGTCCTTGATCTCGTAGTTCAGAACCAATAGTAGTGGGATAAAACAGTGTCTCCGCAACTTCACAAGAGAATCCTTGTAAAATGTTGGTTTCAAAGACCTATTTTTCCACAGCACCAAGATTGTTGTAAGTATCATAATATAACACAAACCACCAGCTGAAAATTTATGTTTAAGTTAAAAGTACAGCAAACTCCCACCTTGAAACCAATATTACCTGAACTTCTCCTGGTAACCTGAAGAGGACAACAACTGTTAAGGTTGAACAATGATGAGCGTAAAAATTGCTTTGAGGGAAACCCACAGAAAAATGCACTTCCCTGGTCCATCTGGGATATGGGATAAGGGTTGTAACTACATCACAAGCTTGAAGGAAAGGGAAGAGCAATATATAATAACACATGCTCATTTTTATTATTAACACAACTAAGAAACTTTACTAGGATGCTATTAAACACATTCTATAATGAGGTAATCATCCATTACCTCTAATACTTGAAGCAGAAGTGAAGAATAATAAAAGAGCACTAAATACTATAACTATTAAGTATGATGATTGTTAGGGCGCCTAGAAGTCTGATTTAAAACAAAAGATATATGAACTCCAACTATACATCATCTATTTAAGAGATCAAAACATATAACACTAAATCAAGATTGTTGTTGTCCGATGGTTTGCATCAACATTTTCATTTGGTCCTGTAGTGTGCCAAATTTATTGTTCAGTTCATTGATATTCTCCTTCAATGTTGCAACCTCAGTCCGCAAATTTTCATTTTCTCGCTCATATGCCACAACTCATTTTGCTGCCATCCCATTCAACTGTTTCGGAGTGAATCCAACTCCACACATGCGTGGTTGACCATGAGTATCCTCATCTACATGTTGTCTATAGATTTTGTCATTCTCCTCATCGTCTTCATGCTTTTCTTCAAGTAATTCATTAAGCATTTTGTCCATTTCAGCCTACATTTGATAGTAAACAAATGAATTAAAAAACATATATTGGATTAATATATGTCAAAATAATTAATCATTAATAGTTCTTTTATGTGAATATTTGGCTTACAATGATCTTGCCTACAATAGGATATGCAGTCGATCCATCTTCCTTTGTAAAAGTCATTTCGAACAACTGCAGACGATTGGGACGCAGTCCATTTTGGTGCTCCTTTCACTAAACAAAAACAATAAATTAGTTTCAATTGAGTATTATTTCAATCTTAGACCTATTGATCATCCATAAACAACATTATAAATTAAAAATGGTATACCTTCCTTTCTCGAACCCCAACGAAAGAGGTCTTCCCTGTGATATGCATATATTCCCCTTTGGACCTATGTTCAAAATTACGTTGCGCTATATCCTACCAATGTGTAGACACCAAATTTTGTCCCCCCCTCGGAAATAATGAATTACGGGTAATGAGGAGACATATATTTTCTCCTTCGGAAAGAAGTTGAATTTTCGGCACAAATCCAGACTATCCCAGAACTGGTGATTGGTCAAAATTTAAATGATGCGGGGAAGGTGACCGAAAGTGGTCATTAATACCTTTTGCTAGACGATGAAAATCAAGCCTAGCAGATGCTCAATCCCCGTATCATTGGAAAGTATTTGGAAATATGGTCTCATTGATATCTTGTATGGAAAAAATGGATACCCAGGTGTGCTGTAATGCCTACTTGAACTTTGAACCAGTTTAACAAGAATAAACCAAACCCTAAACCAGACCAAACCTTAAACCAAACCAAACCCTAAACCAGACCAAACCCTGAACCAAACCAGATGAAACCCTAGACCAAACCAACCTAAACCCTACCAACCCAAACCAAACCAAACCAAACCAAACCAAACCAAACCAAAGCAACCCAAACCAAACCCTGAACCAATACCAAACCCTAAACCAGACCAGACAAAACCAAACCCTAAACCAGACCGGACCCTGAACCAAACCAAACCCTAATTTAAACCCTAAACCACAATTTAAACCCTAAACCCTAATTTAAACCAAACTCTAATCAAAACCCCAAACCCTATTTAAACCAAACCCTAAACCCAACCAGAACCCGAACCTAAACCCGAACCTTAAACCTTAAAATCAAAACCTTAATCCAGCCTTAAATTCAACCCTTAATCCAACCTTAAATTAAACCCTTAATTAAACCTTAAATCAAACCTATAATCAAACCCTTCATCAAACCATAATTCAAACTTTAATCAAACCTTAATCAAATTAAAATTAAATCTTAAAATCAAGCCATAATCAAATCTTATAACCAAACCAAAACTAAACCTTTCAATCGAACCATAAATCAAAACCATAATTAAACCCATAATCAAACCTTATAATCAAACCAAATTCAAACCATAAATCAAACCATAATCAAACCTAAATTAAACCTTACAATCAAACCATAAATCAAAACCACAATTAAACCTTAATCCAACTTTTAATCAAACCATAATTCAAACCAAAATCAAACGAAAATCAAATTTTTAATCAAAACCAAAATCAAACGTTGAACTCAAACTGGACCCTATCCAAAATCAGAACTTACCGACTACTATTGACGAGATAAGAACTCCACCAAAGGCTACTGCCGCCCAGGCTAGGAATTAGCCCCCTGTCTAGGGGAGTATCTAGAGGTGTAAAAAGATGCCACAAGGTATTTCCAAGCTTTAAAAAGTGACATGTACCTATTTTCACTACACAACGGGGTGACACGAAGGGGGGTCTATGAACAATCTGTGTAAGGGGTTACACAAATTGTGTAAGGGATTACAAATCCATGTAAGCCCTTGCACGGATTTATGGAGGGCTTACACGGATTTGGCCCCCCCTCTTATGGCTTTGGGTGTTTTTACACCCCTACCCTTCCTCCTCTCCTATAATTAGTAAACCATGGGTCACTGTAAAACCCTAGGATAGAAAGCAACAGGTA
>NW_024870545.1:0-51654 GCF_013358625.1 Macadamia integrifolia | reverse complement strand
TTCTAATATCTTTAACTTTCAACCAAGAGTACTTGTTTCTAATACGTATGGCGGAGCCACATCTTTTATTTTATGTATATGAACCTTTTTCATTGTTATTTATGTGAGAAAGTTACTGTGAAAAACTTTCAGCCTTGACTAGATCTTTTTATTGTTGTTTCAGGTCCAAAACATTCTTACTATAGGTTTCAGAATTCTACAGATGCTTGTAAAGCCTTTCTATTAGGAACCATGAAGCTTTTGAAAAGCCTTTTTATTGTTCTGCATTTCAATTGATTATCCATTTTGTCCTTCATTTTTGTTAGGGTGGAAGAAGACGATGGCAAGGAAAGTTTATGTTGTTTTTGAGGGGTACAACCAAGGAATATACCAGACTTGGCTGGAATGCATCGCACAAGTCACTAGGTATCCAAGAGCTGTATTTCATTCATCGTACTTTAGCTGAAGCAGAACGCGAGTGGCATGCCCTTCAGTTAAGAAGCAACATTTACAAGGTAGGGAGATCTTCACAAGGGAATTCCTTCATTGAAAAAACTGAATCTTTAGGAACGAGCCCTAGATGTTTGGATGAGATTCCTTCAGATGGAAATAAACACTCTAAACATGTTGTGTGTGGAGGGATCTCCCTATTTCTTGCCTTTTTTTTCTTATTTGTTGGAAACATAATTGGATATTGTATTCCCCACTGAATCTTCTATGTAACGCTTGACGATTTAAGTTTATGAATTAGTATCTTATTTCAATGAGATTTTCCTTTTATTAATATACTTGCCCTTTATTCGAGTATTTTCTACTTTATTACTAGTTGGATACATTGTTTCAACTAGGGGTGTCAATTCCAAGCCCGCACATGTAGGCCCGACTGAGCCCGACATGTTTATGACTAGAGTTGGACTGGCTCGATTAATAAACGTGTCGGGGCCTAAACCTGGCCTATATATAAATAGGTAGTACACGGTGCAAGGTAATAGCCCGATGTGCCTCCCAACCGGCCCGGCTCGTTTACAAGCCCAACTTGGACCTACAAGTTTAGCCCGACCATTTATATAGGTATTTTGATTTTTTTGGGATAGAATAGGGTATATATATTGATATTTTTATCAATTATTGATTGCAATTAAGTGTAATATATTTTCAAAATTGTTGATGATTACAAGCTCGAAACCCGATCGAGCCTGACACGACACCGATCGAGACTGACTCATTCCTTAAATAGGTAGGTCATGGTCAGAGGATATAGGCCCGATAGGCTCGACGGATTGACACCCTTAGTTTCAACTATCATATCGGCAACATTAGATCAGTATCGGTAAAGACTAAATTATTGATTAGCTGTATCATCTTAGGGGTAAAATAGTAAAAATATGCTTTCTTGAAAAAAAAAGGGCAAAAGTGACCGATTTGCAGTGATCCTTAGCAATATTGATAGCAGTCAAGATCAATACGGTAAAATGTGTGATACCCTACTTTTAAAACCTAGTTTACTTACATGATTGACCCGATTTAACCATGCAGGACCTGAACCAGAGAGGGTTAAGACGGGTTCCCTATGGACCATGATGGCAAGGGTGACTTTGAACATAGGTTGGCCAGACAGGTCCGAGTTAGTGCTAAAGGAGACAGGTATACCCAAGCTGTGTATATGCACGTATCATAAGGCCATGTACGGATAATGCTGGTATGTAGCCATATCCTAAAGTGTATACGTATTATATATCTTGTGCCGAGAGTGAGATACATGCCGAGAGTTGAATTCCATCGAAATCTCAATTGTTTGGCTAAATTTTGACCAACAGGTGGGTGGTCACAGGCAGGTGAACCCGCCCACCTATGTGACCCACCCATGTGGCTACTAGATATTCTCTAGTATAAATAGTACTTATTGTGTTTTTCCTTTTTCTCATTTAATGCATTAAAGAGTGGGTGAGAAGAGTAAAGAAGAGAGAAAAAAGAAAGGAAGAAAAGCGAATGAAGAAGAAGAAAGGAAAAGAAAAAGAGGAAGAAATGATTTTAAGCGATGCCGAGGTTTGATCTTTTCATTTTGGCACAGAAAAAGTGATCCCCAACAAGAGACCTAAAATTTGAGGTAAGCGAAAGCTATACTTCTTAAACTTTCACAAAACCCCAAGCGAAACCCTTGATTTGGGTAGAGTTCCTTGAGATCTTGTTAATCCCACTTAAGATGATGAATCTAAGGTTTAATAGATGGTCTATGTGTTGATTTTGAAGGTTTAAAGAAGTGTTTACAAGATTTGAGAAGCATTGGTGATTTCTTGAGTTAAGAGGTGATTTTGGGGTTTTAGAAGGGTTCTTGAGCAAAGAAGGTAAGATTGCTTTTCAATCCTTAAATCTAACTTAGATCTAGGTTAGAATCATCTTATAAGACCTTAGATGTGTGAAAAATGTGATTGGAACAGCCCCATTTGATTTTTCCAAGGTTGAGGAGCATTTCAAAGGAGAAAACCAATTTTTGCCCCCACAGGTGGGCGAAGACCGGCGGGCGAAGCCACCCGCCTGTAGGGGCCCACCTATTGGGGCAGAACCTTAATTCCAACAGGCAGGTGAAGATCGACGGGTAAACCCACCTGCCTGTGGGGGCCCACCGGTTGAACCAATGGGCTATCTGGCCCACCTGTTGGACCGGCGGCCGAAGACAGGTGGGCTATCTGGCCCACCTGTTGGCCCACCAGTCGGATTTTTGAGTCCAAATGGGCCCAAAACGGGCGGGCAACCTTTTTTTAAGATTTTAAACATGATTTAAACCTCAAACCTCATTAGTTTTGACCCCAAGGTGGTGAAATGCTAACCTCATTCACTTATGACAGGTTCCACTAGAATATACATTTCTCATGCCGAATCTCACCCGTACCGAACGTGAGCTTTTGTACCCAAGAAGTAAGTGGGGAGAGGACATTTGAATTTATTTTAAGGCTTGTTTTTGCACCATTAAATTGTATCTAGAATAGCCATGTCATCATGAAAATTATGTGTAGATTAGTCATCCTCATATGCCATTCGCTCGCATTTCTTGTGCATTCTAAACAAATGATTTATGATATGTGTGTTGTGCTTTACATTCTCAATGCTAAATAATTGATGTGCTTATGTGATGAATGGTTGGATTACTGTGCATGATGCATTATTAGACTAGACGTCGCAGTCGGTTTGGAAACGAGTGCATTGGTGGCTCGTGGTATGGAACACGGTGGTACTATGCAATCATACTTTGTCATATAGGAGCATGCGGTTTAGGATTATCATTCCCTGTGCTACGACCCTTCCCAACAGGGGTTAAGGTGTTGGGTTATCACTTGGGGAGAAGCAGTGGTCGCGGTTGTTGGGTCACTGTGGCGGTTAGATATACGCCCGACTGGTCATTAGGACAGTCGGCAACCTCAGTGGTATATTCAAGAGGGCCAATCGTACTGCTTTTAAATTATCGGGGTTGGCACCTTTATGTTTCTATCATTTACTTTTATGTTGAGAGCCAGTGGGCGGCATGCTTTACTTTTCTGAGTACTCACAGTGGGCCTTCTCCGACAACCCTATGGATGTATCGCGGGATGGAGTTCGTGACTTGTACCCGAGGCATACGCGTACTGTGGTTGTGAGTAGCACATAACCTAAGACTTAGTAATGTTGTTTAGATGGATAAGATAAAATGAATTGCATGGCATATGGTGCATATGGATGTGAATGTTTGTGTGGTCTTTCTTTTCACTTACTAAGCTAGTGAGCTCATCCCACGTGCACACCTCTTTTAGATGATTTTACAGGTCGCCTGCCTGAAGATCAGAAGTCAGGCCCCACAGTCGAGTTTCCTGTTGAGGATTGGTGGGTCCCTGAGGAGTATGAGCACGGTGCTGATTGCATGTGCGAGGGCTGTGCTGTGGGACCGCAGTAATGACACTGTACAGGATTTCGCTTTTTGATTTTTTGATGACCTCCCCTTTTGTGTACTTGATACGTAAATTGTTATTCTTTTTGTGAAAATATCATGCCTATGGGCCCACATGTATTTAGCTATATACTACAATTTGGGTATCAAATATATTGGGGATATTTTCAAGTAATTTAAGTCTTCCGCTGAACTTTTGAACACTTATCTTAGATGTAGGTATGCTGTGGTGGGGTACTATATCAGATGATCCTGGCAGGTTTGGGTTAATCGGAGTTGACTCGGTCTCCAATCCGATTCTGTGTGACCGGGGTGTGACACCATGCTTTGGAGACCATTCAATCCAAGGCAGGCCAGAGGTGAGAAGGAAGGATAGAGCGGAAAAGAGAGAAAAAGAGAAAAAAAGTATTTTCCCTTACTGTGGTGACTCCATTGGGGACTGTCAAACTTTTTATACCAAAAACTTACAATGAACGTTAGAATTTTCTCCCCCTCATCATCATTGTGTGCAAACATCTCTGTACATTGCTTGCTAACTGCATCATGCATCGTGTTCCAAGTGAAATTGGTTGACGAGGGTACTCCCTGTCATGCCCGCACCCTTGTGGAGGTCAGTGCACGATATACTAAGTACTCTGAGATCAAATGATGCCCACTTCCTCCCTAAGAGTGCTCGAAGTGAAATTGGTTGGCGAGGATGGTTGTCGATAGTTCGAAACCCTCGGGGTGATGGAAGATATTGGGCCATTCTAAGATTAACTAATGGCCACTTTCTGCACTACACTTGGGCACACACTCACTCACGGATACACCTGCCCCTGTGATTAGCTAACTGAACCCATGTAATATCATGGATAATCACCGGTGAAGTCATACCCCTTGATACAGTACCATCTAGTATATCAAAAGAACCACGTACCCATGATTCACTTTCAGTGATAAGTATATCGGTTCTGTCAAGGGTAACCTTGTTCTGTTTTATAGCCTTACCCATTGCATCGCATCATATAGGAACTAGACCATTAAACAATTAGGGTATGCCACAAACTAACTCAGTAATTGTTTGCAGCTCAAGTTAGAACCCTTCTAGTTTGTTTCATTTGGGGTGAGATTTTTCCTGTATATGTTTAAACCTAATGTCTTCTTTGACAATTGGGGAATTGGGAGATGCAACTATATCAATTTTGGTTCATGCAACCGTCCCTGTGGGGTGTTTTCTGCTTCACCACATTATATTAGCACGTGTTCCAGACTGATAATGTTCCATAAAACCAATCCCAGAGTCAGGAATAATTAGGTATTTCCATGCTACGAGGAGAAACAAAATACCTATGTGAAATCAGCTGAGTTTGTTCTTGTGTGGGCCAACTTGTTTGTTTTCCCACACCATAATTTGTGTTTAGATTGGAAAGGAGTGTGTGAATACTAGCTGAAAATTGGGCCAAAGTTAGACACTTATTATTGAGGGGGAATAATTCTAAAATTTAAATTTCTTGGTTTAGGTCAGGCACAATTCTGCGTCAAAACAATTCCCCAGTGTCTGTGTGGATCGGTCAAGATAATCGTTTGATCCGAGTTAGCCCTGAGAAGTCCTTACCAACAGTGGAACTTATAGTTCAACTCACACCACCAAGTTCACCTAGCTCAGTATCGTCTGAACAGTCGACGAATATGGATCCGGCTAGTGGAAGTCAACCAGATGCCCAAGAGAAAAGGAGAGTGGATATGATGCAATTAGAGTTGGAGGAGTTATGTCATTTATTCACCCAGTTTACCAATGCCAAGCAACCTTAGCAACAAACTGAACCCATTTCAACCCTAGGAGAACATGATTGGACCAAGATGGGGTCAAATGCACCTCGTACCATGCTGAGGCTTATGGTCGAGGATGATGAAGAGGAAATCCGACCAGATCTTCCAACTAAACCCCCTGAAACTGAAAGGGAAAGAAAGATGAGGGAACAATTAGGAAGACTTGAAAAGTTGCTACAGAAGGGGAAACCCGTAGATGCTCAAGCCATAGAAATTGATGAAATGGTCCTCTTTCCCGGAGCTCGCATTTCAGAGAAATTTAAGTGGAACGCTGATAAGTTTGATGGCAAGGGTGACTCGAGGGCACACTTGAAGGTCTTCATTAATATTTCCAAATCATGGGGATTTACTGAAGAACAGATGGGGCAAGCATTTTTGCTTACTCTTTCAGGCCCAGCTCTTCTTTGGTTAACTTAGTTGGACCCTTCCCAGACTCAGAATTGGTCAATGATTATGAAAGCATTTACTAAGCAGTACTCTTACAACACTGAATTAGATATAACTTGACGAGAGTTAGAAACTGTTCGACAAGCTCCAGGTGAGGGTTTCACGGAGTTTCTCCTAAGGTTTCAAGATAAGGCAAGTATGATGACATCTCGACCTACTGAAAAAGAGCAAGTTGAAATAATTCTAGATAACTTGGCAAATCCCTATTATGATGTGTTATACAGTCAGCACATCAAGACATTCTCAGCATTGCTGGCAATAGGGAGAAGAGTTGAAAACTGAATCTTTAGAGAAGCACAACACCGGAACAGTCCCCAGGGTTCCTAAGAGCAGAGTAAGAATACAAAGTATGGTAAATGACGTAATATAGAGGTGAATACTATAACTACCGCAAGCACCGACCAGTAGCCTATAGTGCATGCAGTAACTCTTAAGCCTACTCCAGTTGTCATTAAGCCAAGTCTTCTGGCTTAGAAAGGTTCAGTACAGAGGTGGCAATTCTTAGATTTGGGGATGCCCTTATCTGTGTTTTATGAGAAATTAAAGAAAGAAGGCCTCTTGAGTACGATGCCTGCCCGTCCAATCAGTGATCCTCCACCTCCTTGGTACAAGGACAATGAATACTGTTCTTTCCATAATCAAAAGGGTCATCTCACCAACCAGTGTATCACCCTGAAGCATGCCATACAAGATTTGATTGAATCAGGGTAGATTGAATTAAAGTTGAAGAGACAGCCAAATGTGACTACCAATCCCCTTCTGAATCATGGAACAATTGGAATGATATAAAATGATTCAGATGAAAAAGATCCTATTCAAAGGATTCAACCCTCACCAAAGAAAGGGCATCTTACTGCCTGAGTTTACCGAGCCTTTCTTAAAGCCAAGCATTCAAAAGTAAAAGAAGAAGAGAATCAGAAGAGAATTGAAGAAAGTCATTCCTGGAAAGACGAACGTCTCCCTCCCTGCAATCTTACACTTCTTCAGATAGGGTCACCTTCATATCACCCAATATCATACAGTCCATCATCTTCTCATCACCTGCATCCTCCCTCACCATCATATCACCCAGCATCATACAGTCCATCATCTTCTTATCACCCATAGCCTCCACCACCTTCATATCACCCAATATCCTATCCTCCATCACCCTCATATCACCCAGCATCATATCTCCCATCATCTTCCTATCACCCACATCCTCCATCACCTTCGTATCACCTACCATCACTTTCTTTAGCACCTTCATATCACCCAATATCATAAATGAAGAAGTTCATGGTTTTCCATAAAATAGACATCTTTGAAGTAGCCAAAGCTTTTTCTCGATATAGACATTTGGAGGGAATGGATCAGTGGCGTAGAGGTAATGTCTATCTATTTTGTATGATAATTCGATACTTGTTGCGTTATCCTGGATGTGGAGCTATTCCCGCCATCATCAAAATAGTGTTACAACTTTGAGAAGATTGCGACATTGTTCTTACAATCCTGGCTTAAACACTTAAAGGGTTGGACCAGATGGTCATTTCTGGGAAATTTGGTACAAATCACTACATGGGGTGTCCTGCTGCTTTCAACTTTGGTTGACTGAGAAGCTACAACTGTTAAGGCCTTTCCAACATAATAAGCTGATAGCCATCTAGTACCACACAAGGAGGGAAATTCTAGAATTCCACTTAATTGCTAATTGGCAGGAGTACCTACAAGAGAAAATTGAAGATAATATCGGATGGACCTGTCAGTGGTTGCTATTGAGAATCCTATTATGAATACCCTAGGGTGCAATTATGTTAGGCTAATGGGTTTGACTCACACGTCCTTTTATCTACCTACTCATTTGCAGTTGCAATATCAGTTACCTCAAACAGATCTAGGAGAAGTAGTGAACTTTTATCCCTCAGAGAAGCTATCCACTGGTGTCATAGATCTGCTGACAAATTTATGGCAAAGGCAGCTGGTGTAAGGTCTTTTAGAAAAAAAAAGTTCCAAACACTTAAGTGAAGACAGTTGAAGATCTGGCTTTTTGGTTTATTTCCATGTAACCGTTTTCCGTTTGTTGTAAACCTGAGCTTGGAGTTAAAATAAATTTAGCCTTTTCTATCCACCTTCACATGAATGGTAGGAATAAAAAAGAAAGGAATTGTGCATAACCTAAGCAAAAGAATAACATTATTATAACATAACAAAACACCATCATCCATTGCATCCTTTCATGATATGTACTAACCTATGTTTGTTTAGGAAAAGTGTCATAAGTGTAACTTCAATGTTTAAGTAATGCGAAAAGAGCGTCATTTCTACAAACAGTGCCAAAAAGTGCCAATTACATGGTAAAGATGATATAATAAGAATGTATCATCTCCATGATAGCGCTAGAAAAGTGCCAATTCCTTAACTAAAATGCCATTGCAAGAATGAAATTTCTCTGACAGTACCATAAGTGTAAACTTCAGTGTTTAAGTGACACGAAAAGAGCGTCATTTTTACAAACAGTGTCAGAAAGTACCAATTGCATTGTAAAGATGATATAATAAGAACACCATCTCCACAACAACGCCAGAAAGTGCCAATTCCTTGACCAAGATGCCATTATAAGAATGACGTTTCAGTGCCAAGATGCATATGAAAATTATTTTTCTGCAGCAGCACCAGAAAGTGCTGATTGCATTGACCGGATGATATAATAAGAGTATCATCTCCACAACAGCTCCCGAAAGTGCCAATTTCAGCCTCATTTTCCATGACAATATTGGAAAATATTAATCTTAGTGTCAATTTTTAGATCAGCAGTATTAAGAAATGTTATAAAAAGTCAATTGGATCAGAAGGGCTAAGGTACGTTATAAGAAAGATATCCTTACAATTTCTCCAATGAGTTTGTCTCTCAGGTATGTATTCTCTTCCTCGTTGGAAATGATTGCACTTTGAGATAATTCCCTCATACTTGCATTCTTGGCCAAGTCCAGGACATTTTATGTATGATCCAGTTCTAGTGGTATAATAAACCAATACTAGTCAATCGGATATACTGTCATATTAATTTCTTGTTTTCATAAAAATTGTACCATTGGAGTCTAATCACTTACCTTTTGCATTGCACCTCCGCTATCTCTGAGCAGGATATCGGCAGTACATGCTCTAGGGTGACAAAATTTTGTTGTTCTTTTCTTTGCCCTTCAATTGTTGCACAGTCTCGCCCAAAGAGGGGCATTCTGTAGACACCAAATTTTGTCCCTCCCTCGGCAATGATGAATTATGGGTAATGAGGAGACATATATTTTCTCTTTCGGAAAGAAGTAGAATTTTCTGCACAAATCCAGACTATCCCAGAACTGGTGATTGGTCAAAATTTAAATGATGCAGGGAAGGTGACCGAAAGTGGTCATTAATACCTTTTGCTAGAAGACGACAATCAAGCCTAGCAGATGCTCGATCTCTATATCATTGGAAAGTATTTGGAAATACGGTCTCATTGATATCTTGTATGGAAAAAACGGATACCCGGGTGTGCCGTAATGCCAACTTGAACTTTGAACCAGTTAAACCAGAATAAACCAAACCATAAACCCTAAACTAGACCAAACCTTAAACCAAACCAAACCAGACCAAACCCTAAACCAAACTAGACCAAACCCTAAACCAAACTAGACCAAACCCTGAACCAAACTAGACCAAACCCCAAACTAGACCAAACCCTAAACCAAACCAACGTAAACCCTACCAACCCAAACCAAACCAAACCAAACCAAAACAACCCAAACCAGACCAGCCCCTGAACCAGACCAAACCCTGAACCAAGACCAAACTCTGAACCAGACTAGACCAAACCCTGAACCAGACTAGACCCTGAACCAAACCAAACCCTAATTTAGACCCTATACCACAATTTAAACCCTAAACCCTAATTTAAACTAAACTCTAATCAAAACCCTAAACCCTATTTAAACCAACCCTAAACCCAACCAGAATCTGAACCTTAAACCTTAAAATCAAAACCTTAATCCAACCTTAAATTAAACCTTTAATCCAACCTTAAAATAAACCCTTAATTAAACCTTAAATCAAACCTATAATCAAACCCTTTATCAAACCATAATTCAAACTTTAATCAAATTAAAATTAAATCTTAAAATCAAACCTTAATCAAATCTTATAACCAACCCATTATCTAATCTTATAACCAAACCAAAACTAAACCTTACAATTGAACCATAAATCAAAACCATAATTAAACCCATAATAAAACCTTATAATCAAACCAAATTCAAACCTTAAATCAAACCATAATCAAACCTAAATTAAACCTTATAATCAAACCATAAATCAAAACAATAATTAAACCTTAATCCAACTTTTAATCAAACCATAATTCAAACCAAAATCAAATGAAAATAAAATTTTTAATCAAAACCAAAATCAAATGTTGAACTCAAACCGGACCCTATCCAAAATCAGAACTTACCAACTGCTATTGACGAGATAAAAACTCCACCAAAGGCTACTGCCGCCTAGGCTAAGGAGTAGCCCCTGGTCTAGGGGAGTATCTGGAGGTGTAAAAAGATGCCACAGGGTACTTCCAAGCTTTAAAAAGTGACACATACCTATTTTCACTACACAACGGGGTGACACGTACATTAACGGGGTGACATGAAGGGGTGGTCCGTGTAAGCTCTTACACAATTCGTGTAAGGGCTTACGCTTACATGGATTGTGTAAGGGATTACAAATCCATGTAACCCCTTACACGGATTTGTGGGGGGCTTACACAGATTTGGCCCCCCCTCTCATGGCTTTGGGTGTTTTTGCACCCCTACCCTTCCTCCTCTCCTATAAATAGTGACCTATGGGTCACTGTAAAACCCCAGGATAGAAAGCAATAGGTAGAAAAAAAACAAGACAAAAAGCAACAGAGAGTAAGTTCCAAAAGAGAGAGAACAAAAAAAGAAGAAAGAAAAAGAGGGAAGAATCCTAAGCTAGCTGAAGTTGTCGAAAGCCCAAAGCCCAGGTTGTCCATATCAGGTTAGTATCAGACTCATGTTTAAATTCTTTTTATTTAAATTCAATATTTTTATTAAGGCGTGAAAGCTCTGCCCATAATTCCCCAGCTGATTCCAACCCTAGAAAAACGGCACGGAAGCTCTGCCCAAAATCCTTGAGCTAATTCCAACCCTAGAAAAAAGGCGTAGAAAATGGCGTGGAAGCTTTACCCAAAATTCTTGAGATAATTCCAACCCTAGAAATATGGTACGGAAGCTCTACCCAAAACTCTTGAGCTAATTCCAACATACACGTGCCTTGTCACCTTTCTTACCCTGGTGTCAGGAGTTTTTAATTTCTCCAAGAAGGAGAGAAGAAAATTAAATCGTTGCCTCTGAGTCGAGGAAAATAATCAGAAAATTCACCATTTTCATCGATTATTATCATGTGAATATTATATTGTAATTTATTTTCCTCATTTCTGTATATATTTGTTTTACGTGCTTATAGCATAAAATAAGAATTTACTGTTGTAGTTTTATGTATTAATTTTATCATCTGTCCATTAAATGTAGTTTGTTTCATCATTTTACATGTGATTGTGTTCCTCATATAAAATAACGATCATGATTTTTTTGTTATAGAGCATAGCACGTGTATGTAGGTAAAATAATTGCATTTCTCATTATTTTATGTAAATTTCATTGTTTCATGTAGAATTCTTTCAAGCCAGTTCATATATATATGTTTGTGTTATTTCATGTAAGAGAACTGTGCTAGCTTACACTGTTAAAATTCTCGGGGGAGAATATTCGAAATCCAAGCTTCTGGTAGAAAGACCGAAATTTCGGGTGAGGTGGGTGCCTAATACCTTCCCACACTCGTAACCTGACACGGACCGCTATCTCTGAAACAGACTAATGTATGAAGTCAAATTTGGGGGGTTCCTTCCTTTCATAGGAATCCAACCCCCTATTCGAGCTCGATCTCTCGATCGAAATTAGGCTCCACCATAGGGTTCTAGGCCCTAAATCCTAGATTGCGACTCCAAACATCATGCTTTCCCCATCCCCCCAATAGTCACCAGACCATGCTTTGCAAACCATTCAATCCAAGGCAGGCCAGAGGTGAGAAGGAAGGATAGAGCGAAAACGAGAGAACAAGCGCAAAAAGGTATTTTTCCTTACACAATGGTCAAGTACACACAATTAGAAGAACATTACGTTAACATTGTTTTAACCCATAATAGGCTAAACTTATACATGCTATATACTTGATTTCTATCCTGGCCCCAATTCTGAAAAAGTATGTTCCATTGTTCTAACAGAACACGAGCATCTAGATTAGCCATCCTTTCCTCATGTGTTGGGTATTTCTTAAACACATTTAACTTTAGTAAGTGTTTAAATTCCCTCCATCTATCTCCTAGCTTCCTATCAACCCATTTCCTTTTATCAACTGGGAGATTGAATTTTTCCTACAAATAAGACAAGATAGAGTTATTACCAAGTAATAAACATAAAGGAGAATAAAAAGAAATTATTCTTTTTTTATATTACATAAATCTTGTCTACAGCATCATCTCTCTTTGGTTGGGGAACTTTCCTCTAATCTTGGTATGTTAAAGGTAACAAGCTTGTATCTCAAGCTTTAACCCCTATCCAAGTCATCACTTGTGCAGTCCCCTCATTGCAGGGCTGATCATGATCATCAAATTCTATATCAATTTTTATTCTAGCATCCATTGATGCAATCTTGCATGTCCTCTGCCCTTTCTACCACCTAAAACATTCAATATATTTTAAATACAAAGTATATATAATACATGTAATCTACAGAAACATAAATGTTTGTGATTTTACTTGAACATGCTAAGCTTGAGGAACCATCGTAAAACATTTTTGAACTCATTTTGAAACCTGATTAACAATAAATAAATGTTGTAAGTGCAATCATAGTACATAAATTTGTATTTGTAAACTAAAAAGTAATAATGCAATATTACTTACATACTCATCACCAATTCATATGGTCATTCAATTCATCATCTGAACTTGCAATTTCATTGATTGTTCAATGGAGGTCTGAATTATCATCCCTTCAATATCGGACCTAGTCCAACCAAAATCTTCATCCCCTTCTTGTTCTAATTGTTGCATATTTTGCAGAGGTTGTATTATAGTCTGTGTGGACACCTGATTTGGAGCATTTATTCCCTCCCCTTCTAAGTCATATGTATCCCTAACCTTGGTAGTTACGACAACATGCTAATCTACCCTCTTGGGATCTGAAACATAAAACACTTGTTGTCACGCCCCGTTCACATGGAACCGGACGGGTTCCCTCTGGGTAACCCAAAACCACTAGGACCATCTGATACAGTAACCACAGCACAGCAAGCTACACGTGATCAATGGAATATAATAATAAAATACAGTGGAAGTCTTGTCATAAATGATTACCAATAATTTCCCATATACTCTTGATACCCAGATTGTTATACATAAAGTATTTACATGTGGGCCCGTAGACATGATATTTACACAAGAATTAGTAATTTAACTATTGAGAGCACAAAAGGAAAATACACCAAAAGAATAAAAAAGAGTATAGTAAATAGGATCTGTCACTATTGCCCTACAACACAACCCTCACGCGAGCAGTCGTCACTGTGTTCAAATTCTTTGGGGACCCACCAATCCCCCACTAGGGTTTCGTCAGTGAGACCTGGCACGGGTTCCTCTACAGAGTATTCTACAAAATCATCTAAAAAGGTGTGTACACAAGGGGTGAGCTCACTAGCTCAGTAAATGGAAAGAAAGACGCACATAAGTAAATGCATTTCAAATGATACTATATGCATGAGATTCATTTTAATCTTATTCCACCTAAACAAATCATTCCAGGTCAGAGGTAACGTGCTACTTATCACCACAGTGCATGTATACCCCAGGTTTGAGATGCTTTCTCCATCCGACGATATGCCATAGGGTTGTTAGAGAAGGCCCACCGTGATTACTTGAAAAAGTAAATCGTGGCCGAACCACAACAAAAAGTAAAAGTAGTATGATTGGCCCTCTAAATATATCACCAAGGTTTCCAACTGTCCTAATGATCAGCCAGGTGTACTTCTAACCACCACGACAATCCATGACTGACGCTTCCCCCAATGATAACCTAACCGTAAACCCCTATTGGGATGGGTCGTAGCACGAGGGAATATGATATCCTAACCACATGCTCTTATATAAGATAGGACAATTGCATAGTACTTCTGTATCCCATTCCATGGTGTACCAATGCATTTGTATCCAAGCCGGCTACAGCATCTAATCTAGAAATCCCACACATGATAAAAAAAAATTGTCATCATCATCCATCATATGATAAATCCATGCTCAAGATTTCAAGCAAGTAATCATGCATATAGAAATTAAGATACAACATGTTCAGTTCTAAACACATCATTCATTCATAAATCATATGCATGGAAATGGCAATCAAAATATCAATATAGTCTACGAATTCATAAGATGCCAAAAACACTCCAAAAATTAAGATCAAAGTCCTCTCCCCATTTATTTATTCTTGTGGAAGAACTGCACTCACACCACGGGTAAGATCCAGAGTGAGAAGATGAGTTTCTCAAAACCTAGCATAGGTAAGGAGTTTAGAAATACGTCAAATTTGTAACTATAAATGATGTAGGATATAGACATAAGGTGTATAATAGCGTGAAGAAGGTTGTCGGTGAGTTTGAGCTCAATCAGAGCTCATTTGGGCTACAGGTGGGTAGGAGAACCCACCTGTGTAGTCTGCCTAGACCGGCAGGTCATACTGGTAGGTCTGGCACCCATCGGTAGAACTAGAAGCACTAGCGAGACTAGTAGGTCACACCGATAGGTCAGGCACCCACCCGTCTTACCCACCGATTGAACCAGAGGGAACAGGCATGATTGGTAGGTCACACCGGTGGGTCAAGCACCCGTTGGTCTTACCCTCCTATAGGACCAGAGGGGACAGACATGACTGGTAGGTCACACCGACGGGTTAGGCACCCACCGGTTTTCTCAGATTTTGTTGTTTTCCTTCTTTCTTCCATTCCAACTCTTGGAACCCCAATAGGGTGATTCCCACTTCATTTTCCATGCATTCTAAGCCTCATATACTTGATTGTACCATGGATCTAAGCCATTAATAAGATTTGAGAAAAGAAATCATACATTTGCTTGAAAAACCCCAAATCTTGGGATCCTCTTCCCAAACTCAAATGCCACTATAATAACCACCAAATCTTTGTTTCCCTTCTTAAATCCTTCAAAGAATCACACAATGGTTCCATTATTCCCTAAATTCAACCATATACACAAAGGGTTTTATCATATCTCAAGGGTTTTTGGTGTTACTTACCTTAGAATGGAGATCTCAGGACATTGGACACTATTCCAGCGATGGAAAGGTAAGGTGCGGCTCCAGGGTCCAAGGGGAAAGCCTCTTCCCAAGTCTTCTTCTTTTTCTTCCTCTTTTCTCCCTCCTCTTTACTCCTCTCACCAAATTTCTGAAATCATAAATGAGGAAGAGAGAGAGATAAAGGCTATTTATACCCTAGCCAATAAATATCTCCTAAGGTCCATTTGGTTTTGTCCATTTATGGACACAACGCATTAAATCGCGTTTCCAGGCGATGTAGCCATCATCATCAGGCATACAAGACCTCATTACGACAGGGAGGCTGAAACACAGGTTCTCATCCAAGCCGGGCATGCTGGGGTCCACAATACCCCAATAGGTAGGTCACACTAGTGGGTCTCGTACCTTCCAGTGACACCCACCAGTTGGCCAAACAAGCCAATCATGTAATATTTTTGAGGAAAACAGAGTCTTAACATGTACCTTACTCTCGCCATATGTTGTGGACCAAGTTCCTACTATTCAAATACGATAATGCACTTTTCCTACTCATACATGGCCTTGTGATATGTGCAAGGGCACGGCTTAGGCATGCGGATCATCTCGGGTATTGGCTCAATCTTATTCGGCAATCCTACATTGGACGTCACCCTTGCCATCATATACCATAAGGCACCGGCACCAACCTGTTCTGGTTCAGACCCTGCAAGACCAAATTGAATCAACCGGTCAATAAATCGGGTCTAGAGAGCAGGGCTCTACATCTACCCCCCTCTTTAAAAATTTCACCCTCAAAATTGAAGTTACCTGGTAGTCAGAAAAGATGAGGATATTTAGCTTGGATGTCATCTTCTTTTCCCCTGGATGCTTCCTTAAGTGAACGATTGGCCCATCGTACCTTTACAGAGGCAATGGATCGGTTGTGAAGAGTCTTTATCTTCCAGTCTAGGATTTCAGCAGCTGCTCCTCATAAGTCATATCAGCCTCTAAGTACTCTGGTTCCACAGTTAGCACATGTGATGGGTCATGTACATACCGCTTCAACATTGAAACATGAAATACATTGTGCACATTACTGAAAGATGGCGGAAGGGCCAGCATATATGCTACTGAGCCAACCCGTTTCAAGATCTCAAACGGGCCAACATATCTTGGACTCAACTTGCCCTTCCTATGGAACCTGTGCAAGCCCTTGGTAGGAGAGATTTTCAGGAACACTTTCTCCCCTTCTTTGAATTCAATATCTTTCCTATGGTTGTCTGCATAACTCTTTTGATGGGATTGGGCAGCCTTGATTTTCTTATAGATGACATTGACATTATCACAAGTCATCTGTATCATCTCCGGCCCAAGCATTCGTCGTTCTCCTATGTCATCCCAATATGAGGGAGTTCTGCACCTCTACCATACAATGCCTCATATGGATCCATTCCGATCATGGCTTGATAGCTATTATTATACGCAAACTCCATAAGAGGTATATTTTCTTCCCAACTGCCACTCAGTTCCACTGCACAGGCTCTGAGCATAACTTCTAGTATTTGTATGGTCCGTTCAGATTGCCCGTTAGTCTATAGATGAAAGGTAGTGCTTAGGTTCACCTGTTTTCCCATAGCATATTGGAGGATCTTCTAGAATTTAGATGTAAACCTTCGGTCTCTGTCCGATACTATATTGACTAGTACTCCATGTAAGCAACAATATTCTCCATGTAAAGTGATGTGCACATTTATGTGTGAAATCTAGGGTAGTAAAACATGCATTTTACATATTTAGAATGGAGCTACCTTGGGTTTTACTCTCTTTTTGCAGGTTTTATATTTTCAAGGCCTTAAGGACTATCGGGCTCTTCAATTTTACACATAAAGTGGTCCTATTTCTTTTCATGGTTACGAAGAGGACAAAATTCTGAGCAAGATGGATGTGTTCAATTAAAAGTACACATTCGTTTGGTCACTCGTACAAATGATTATTCTTTTCGGGCCAGAAAAAGAATAATGGATCAGAACTGAACCAAGATGCAAAACCAGCCTGTTTGCAATTGTCCCAGAGGTACAAGGAATACTCCAAATGCCAACAAGGATCGATGTACCACATCCTTAAGTGATTAAAGATTTGTTTTTGGTAACAACAACTACCTAGCGTAGTTGGTGAGCTATGGTGTGCAAAATTCCCTTGCTCACCAAGAGGTCTTAAGTTCGAATCTCATGGTTGTTTTTTTAGAGAATTTGTTGAAGATTTCCTGCTTTTCATTCACTTAAAGCGCTAAGGGCATGGAGGGCATTTCCACCATCAAATTAGAAGCAAGCAAAATCATGGAAGGGTTCCTGCGCAAGAAGAGAAGAAAAAAAAAGAGGAGAAATAAAGATTGTCCAAATCTTCTCTCTCCTCCACATCATCACCCACCAAAAGATTGTCCAAATCACATAAAGCAAGAAGAAAATTGTCCCTTGGAGGGAGAAAAAGAAGAAAATAAATTAGAAAAAAAAAAGGAAAGAAAATGAGCAAGCAAATTATAGGAAATTTCTCAAAGTTTATTTCTCTCTTCTTTCTCCTCCACCTTAGCACTTTTGGTCTCAAAAGATCTCACAATCAATTGTGGGTTTCTCCCTTTTAGGAAAGAGAAATTTGTTACCCTACCTCCCCATTCCCTATAAATACAACTCATGTAAGAGGAAGAGAGACAATTCATTCTTCTTTTAGTTTTTTTTTTTTAGTTGCTCTCTCTCTCCCTCTCTCACTCTTTAGTTTTAGTTCTTCTCTATTTTTGCTTTAATCACTTTTGTAATAGTTTTTTTTTATGTCAATTAATGCAAACACTCTTTTATTCTTATTTATCCTTTTTATGTTTATGATTTATGCAATTGAGTTATAATTTTTTAAGTTATAGTTCTAGGCTTAGATCTAGGTGACAAGATCACGAGCCGTGGAGTAATTTTTTTTTTCAAGTTCAAGCATTGATTCAAGTAAGTAGGCTCCTTCAGTAGTCTTCTCTCCCCCCTCTCATTCCCTCTTCTGACGACCCTTTCTTTCTTAATTTAGGATTTTTATTTTCAGTCGTTACATTATTGCTATCCCTCTCCCCCAAGGTTCATGGCTAGTGTATGTGTTGACTTTGCCCCTCCTAGCCATAGAACCATCAATTTATTGCTTTTATTTTAATTGTCTCCCTTTCCCTAAAGCCAAGTAGAGTAACCCTTGTAAGAGTGACTCTCTGGTCAAGTAGGGAAGCTCATATTATGATGCATCCCTCGGGCTAAGTAGAGAAACCTACTTGTGAGTCTCTCTCTAGCTTTATCCCCTTTCTTTTACTTTATTTTTATTTCAGCATTTTTTCCCTTTATGATTTATGCAATTGAGTTGTAATTTTTTAAGTTATAGTTCTAGGCTTAGATTTAGGTGACAAGATCACGAGCCGTGGAGTAATTTTTTTTTTCAAGTTCAAGCATTGATTCAAGTAAGTAGGCTCCTTCAGTAGTCTTCTCTCCCCCCTCTCATTCCCTCTTCTGACTACCCTTTCTTTCTTAATTTAGGATTTTTATTTTCAGTCGTTACATTATTGCTATCCCTCTCCCCCAAGGTTCATGGCTAGTGTATGTGTTGACTTTGCCCCTCCTAGCCATAGAACCATCAATTTATTGCTTTTATTTTAATTGTCTCCCTTTCCCTAAAGCCAAGTAGAGTAACCCTTGTAAGAGTGACTCTCTGGTCAAGTAGGGAAGCTCATATTATGATGCATCCCTCGGGCTAAGTAGAGAAACCTACTTGTGAGTCTCTCTCTAGCTTTATCCCCTTTCTTTTACTTTATTTTTATTTCAGCATTTTTTTCCTTTATTTATTTTTTTTTATTGCGTGGGTTGTTTATTTTTAGTTATTTATTTATTTAATTTTAATTGCGTGGCTTGCGTCTTTAAATTCTTAGATGATGAATGGTTAGGACGTTATTTTAGATACATAATTAGAATTAGATCATAACCATTAATCAGTTCACTTTCGCATTATTAAAAGAAATAAAAAATAAAGTGGCTGCTCTCCCTGTGTTCGACCCGTAGCTACACTGATCCGTACGCTTGCGGTTACATTTTAAATCTCAAACATAAAGTTATGCTAGCTTATCCATGGAGTAGGTAGTCTTGATTGGAATAAAATAGGTAGTTTTAGTAAGTGTGTCAACTATCACCCAAATTGCATCCATTCCTTTGGGTGAACGGGGTAGCCTGGTGATAAAATCCATAGTAATCATGTCTTATTTCGACTCCAGTACTGGGAGTGGCTGAAGAGTTCCAAATGGTTGATGTCATTCTGCCTTGACTTTTGACACGTAAGGGATTGTGCAATAAGCTACTATAATCTTTATCCCTGGCCACCAATAACTTTGCTTAAGAACTTTGTACATTTTGGTGCTTCTGGGATGGAGCGTGTACTCAGAACTACGTACTTCCTTAATTATCTTATCTTGAATCCCCATGTCATTGGGTACACACAATCTGCCCCAAAATAATAGTGCTCTGTCATTGGCTATTGTGAAATCAGGATCGTCCATCCTTTGCTCTTGGATTTTAACGATGATTTTCTACAACTCAGGATCCATGAGTTGTTTCATGATTATTTCTTACTTGATGTATGGTTGTACTTGTAAGGCTGCCAGAGATATGGTTAACTGCTTAACATCCTTAGGCTGCTGATCAAGCTCTAAGGTAGACCCTTCATTCAAAATGATTTCATCCATCAACATGGCTTCTTGCTTAAGTTGTGGGCTGGTGGCCAAATAAACAAGTGATACAGTTTGAGCTTTCTGGCTCAATGCATTAGCCACCACATTAGCCTTACCTAGATGGTACTATATATCGTAGTCATAATCTTTTATGAGTTCTAGCCATCTCCTCTGTCTCATGTTTAGATCCCTCTGGGGTGAAGAAGTACTTAAGACTTTTGTGATCACTGAATATCTCGTACTTTTCCCTATACAAGTAATGGCACCAGATCTTCAAGACAAAGATAACTGCCGCCAACTCAAGATTATGAGTGGGATAGTTCTTCTCATATTCTTTCAGCTGTCTAGATGCATACGCTACTACCTTGCCGTGTTCCATAAGAACACATCCTAACCCAATTTTGGAGGCATCCGTATAGATTGTCATCCCACCTGTACCTTCTGGTATTGTCAATACTGGGGCTGACACCAATCATTTCTTTAGTTCCTAAAAACTATCTTCACACTCCTTTAACCATTCAAATTTCACCCCTTTGCTAGTCAAACCGGTCATTAGGGTGGTGATTCGGGAAAAATTCTCAATAAACCGCCGATAGTAGCTATCCAATCCCAAGAAACTTCTAATTTTTGTGGCATTCTTGGGAGCTTCCTATTCTATGACTGCTTTTACTTTTCCCGGGTCAACTTCAATCCTATTCTCTAACACTATGTGCCCTAGAATCCAACTTGTTTCAACCAAAACTCACACTTGCTAAATTTTGCATATAGTTGTTGTTCTCTCAATCTTTGAAGTACCATTCTCAAGTGTTGTGCATGCTCTTCTTTCGTTTTCGAGTATATCAAGATGTCATCGATGAAAAAGATAACCCACTTATCAAGAACATCATAAAATACTTGATTCATCAGATCCATAAAATCTACTGGTGCATTAGCTAAGCCAAAAGATAACACTAGGAATTCATAATGATCATATCGGGTCCTAAAAGCCGTCTTGGGTATATCACTGCTCTTTATCTTGAGCTGGTAATAACCAGATCTAAGATCAATCTTGGAGAATACTTTAGTACGTTGCAACTGATTGAAAAGGTCATCTATACGCGGTAAGAGATACTGGTTCTTGATGGTCAACTTATTCAATTCTTGGTAATCAATGCACATACGCAAACTCCCATCCTTCTTTTCAACAAATAGAACTGGGGCACCCCAAGGAGAAACACTTGAGCGTATAAACCCTTTCTTTAACAAATCCTGTAACTGAGTTTGTAACTCCTTTAATACGGGTGGTGCCATTCTGTATGGAGCTTTAGACATTGGTGCTCCTCCGGGAACCAAATCAATGGCAAACTCTAACTCCCTATCAGGCGAAAGCCAGGTTAAATAATCTGGGAAGACATCGGGAAACTCCCTAACTACGTTCAATTCCTCTAATGGTGTGACTTTTGCTTTTACATCTTGTACTAAAGCTAGGTAGCCCTGACATCTATCTTCCAATAACTTTACTGCTTGTAATGCAGAGATGAGAACCTCACTAGGCCGTTTCATCTTATCCACCTGATACACAAGCTCTTCACCATCATCACTCACCACTTTAATTTGCTTCTCGGCATATATGACATTTGCCCGATGAGTAGATAGCCAATCCATACCCAATATAACATCAAAATTCTGTATTTTAAATATAATAAGCTGGGCATCTAGCTTCTTCCCACCTATTTAAACAGAACATGGCCTATACACTTCATTCAACTGTGCTACCTTACCCGTAGGTATACTAATAATCAATTTACTTTCTAGAGCCTTGGCTGTCATATCAATCTTTCAAGCAAATCTTTTAAATATAAAGAAATGTGATGCACCATAATCAAATAATACATAAGCCGGTATACCCGAGATCGATAGGGTACCTGCTATGACATCGAGGCTTGCCTCAACCTCTTTAGGAGATAATGTATACATTCTTCCTTGAGGTGGAATACCTTGAGTCAAGGTGGGCCTAGGAACAGGAGGCTAACTCTGCACCATAACTAGCTTGTATGGGCAATCCTTTGCAAAACTCCCAAGTGAATGGAAAACGTAGCATCTGTTCTGAGAGGCTAGCACTGGTACTGGTGCCCTTTATATTTGGCCCTATGTAGTAGGAGGATGAGGTGGCCATGGAGCCATAGGCATCGTGCTAGTGTTCAGGCGAAAAGAGGTAGTACCTGGTCTACTGGCTAGTCGGGGCATATAACCCGATGACCTATAGGGCTGCTGATATGATGGACCATAATTATATGGTCCATGAAAACTTTTGTTCGGGCTGCTAGAATCTGCCATGGATCTCTTCTAAAGTCCAGGTGTGGTGGAAGATTCTCCCTTCTACTGGTCTTCTATAGTCTTGGCCTTCTGGACAATCTGAGCAAAATCAGTCAAATCCATCGCCCCCAAAATTGTGCCAATAGATACTTTTAGCCCTTTTAGAAATTTCTTGGCCTTTTCCTCAGTTGTTTTCATGTGTGGAGCAACAAAGTAAAATAACTCCTCAAACTGCTACTGGTATTCAAGGACTGACTTATTTCCCTAAGTCAAAGCTGAGAATTAAGTCTCCTTTCGATCCCTGAAGCTAGCGAGGTAATAATTCAATAAGAAGCGTTCCCTGAACTGTTCCCAAGTCGGTTCTAAATGGGTTTCCACCAAAATAGGCTTAGAAGCCTTCCACCATGAATTAGCTTCCTTTCTTAACTATAACTCAGTACATATGAGTTTCTAAGGTTCTGTACAATCTACCACCTCAAATATCTTTTCCATTTGTTGGATCCATCAATCTGGATCTAGGGGATCACTACCCACCTTAGTGAAGATAGGTGGCAAGTGCCTTTTAAATGATTCCACCAGCCTTGCAGTAGTGGCTGCTGGTAGATAATATGGAGGATAAGGTGGGTAATACTGGTACGGGGGTGGCACCATATATAGAGGAGTGCCATAAGGAGGGAACTGTGGAGTAACCCCAGGTGGAGTACCTCCTGGTTGGTACTATGGTGGTACTATAGGTAATGCACTCCCTTTTGTCTCAATAGGAGGTGCCCAAGGAGAAGCACCCCCCAACTGAACTCCAACACTGGGTACAATAGGAGAATCTTGTGGGAAAGGTACCCCATGAGATTGTTGGTCCATATGCATAGGGTCCAACTGTTGTTGTACAGAATTCATGAAGGTCTGTTGTTGTTGGAGTAATTGTTGTTGGAATGCCTGTTGCGACTGTTGAATAAGAGCCGCAACATCATTAGGAGTAACAACAGGAGGAGGATCCAGAATTTCAAGTGTAGGTGAGTCCTCAACAACATCTTCTTGTCTAAGACTCACCTGTGTCAAGGTTCCCAAAGGTTAGGTGGTCCTCAAATGGGACAGGAACCACATGGGGCCCCTCTTACACTACTACCGAATCTAGTACTTACCATGATGCTTTGTACCTGGATGGCATCAAGATTAGGTATAATTAAGTGCTGCATTTATTTCTTGTAGGCATGAATGAATTCCACATCATGCCTCCCATTACACAATCATAGTACATTTCATCATCATAGCACGCATTCTACACCTTAAATCCCATATGGTATTGTGCCCATTTCACATAAGCATGCTTGAAGATTAATTTCACATCATCTCATAATTCTCACAAAAATGGGGTCTATGAGGCTTAAATACCAAAAGAATCAGGACCATGGGATAGTGCACAGTAGTGGTTGGAGTACAGTAGGCGTGCATAAATATACATGGTGATGCATGCCAACACTTGTGAGGCTATTTAATTGAATTAGGCTCTAAAATTTGGCACATGGCTAATGTAGGCCATTTCCTCTCAATCAAACAGTCGGAACAGCCACATCATTTGTCCATGTGGCACAGTGAGGCTGGGTGGGGTAGTGAGAATGAGTTTGCCGTTTAATCTTGTCGTCTTGGCAAGTATGAAATGTGAACAGGTGACCTAAGGGTCTACCTGTGAACAAAATTTGGGCCCATTTTGATCCATTACGTGGCAGATATTTGGGCCGCTTTGTAAGCTTATCACAGTGGCCTGTGATGGAAAATTTTCCCATATAAATAATTGAACTAAAACTAAGAAAGAGCTTAAAAAATAAGAATGAAGAAGACAGGTATACTAAGAAAAGGAAAGGAATGTGCAAGAGAAACAAAAATGAAAATCCAAGAGGATAGCACACCTACTTGCATCACTTCACATTATTCCTTTTCTATTATTGGATTGGTACCCATCCCCCGAAGTCCTTCGGAATCGCAAAGTGATATAGGAACTTGACTTGTGTACAAAAAATTAAAACAAGCAAGCCCCACTTCCTCAGAGGAGCCCACCAGGGAACTTCTCTTTCACAGTTAGAATAGTCGATTTGTGAGGGTCTATTATCAATGTGCCCAATGCCCATGAAAATTTTTCCCAGTTATTAGCTTTTGTTATATTTGATTTACCCCTCTAGTGTGCCACAATGAACAAATTTGGGATTTTTCAGCCCAAAAACCCACACCGACGGGTTAACCAATGGGTGGGTCATTTTTATGACCCACCGGTGGTGACCCGCCGGTCTTCTCTCGATTTCTGTTTTAAGGGAAAAAATCCCATATTTAAAAAAAAAACTCTTCACTCTCTCTTTTCCCTTTTTTCTCAAAACCGTCTAAGGCACCAAGAGAACACCCAAGAGCACCATTACTAGCCCTACACACGCCTCTCACTTGGATTCAAGCCTCTACACTTCATTCTCAACATCAAGTAAGTTGGTTTTCCCTTCTTCTCTTTGGGATTTCGGTTATTTGTGCTCAATAACCTCAAAAATCCATTTTCTTTTGATTTCTTGCAACTAAATTCATATGATATGTATGTATTTTGTTTGGTCCATGGTTTTCATCTTTAATCATCACATTCATCATTTCCATGGATTCACAACCCTATCTTCCCAAGTTTTTTGTTGTTTTAGGGTTTTCTCTTTTTCCTTTCTTTTCGTTGTACAAAATATGATTCAATGAGTCTATCCATCCACATTTGAATGCACATTAGTGGTAGAAATGCTACGTTGTACAAAAGCATCGTTTTTCTCACTTTGGCATGAAGTTTCCCCATTTTTTAGGTTAATGTTCTTGGCAAATTTGGGGCTTTCACTTGTTAGACCTCAATATGTCAAATTACACATATTTTCATGAAATTAACCCTTTCCTTATATGTTATTGCCAATAGTTTCCTCAATGCCTTTGATATGCTAGGTTTATGCTACTCTCTGTGAAATTTTCCATTTCTTCTTCTTTTGAAAAAAAAAAATCTATCAATTTCCTCAAATGGTTGGCAGCCTTGGTATTTACATGTATCCATGCCTTAAATAATGTCTCCCTTTCTTGTCTTTTATTAGTGTATTACCTCAAGCATGAAAATTCCATAATGCTTATTTATCCTCATATGATGCTTGCCATTTGCCATTCCCATGTAGTTTTATTATGTCAATGGCATTATATTCGTAGGGTTATTCTCCCTCATTTGTCATGCTACATGCATTGCTCATCCAATGTTGCTTGGTATAAGGTGTGTTAATTTCACTAATCCCTTCCTTGAGAACGTACTACCTTGTGTCCTTACTCTCTTTTTTTTGTTTTACAATTTCTCCTTAGCACATTATTGGTTTTCTTACATCTTTCTTTTCCAACTTTTCAGGATGTTATCTCGTAAGGGCAAAGGAGTAGCTTCCTCATCTAAAAGCGGGCAAGCTTTTAACAGGAAGAAGAGGTGTTCTGCTTCTGGCTCTTCTGCTTCCCGTGCCCGGGCCACAAGAGATCCCTCAGAGGATTTTGAGGACTATGACGATAACGTGTTTTGTAGTCTTAAGGCTGCACATTCTTGGGTTGACTTCACCAAGATACCCGTATTGATAGAGAAGTCGGTTGTGATGGAAGACTTTGTTCAAGTTCGGCTACTTGAGCGGTTCACGGCCCTAGGTTGGGAATCCATGTTATCATTCGACCATCGGGACGACCCCAACCTCTTGCGGCTATTTTATTACAACCTAGAGGTGGTCTACAACAACCAGATGTATACCCTCACCAGCCAAGTAAAGGGTCGAGACATCAGACTTCCCATTAATCTATTGGCAGAGATCCTGGGCATCTCCTTGGAGGGTATGTGGTACTATTGCCCTCCTAGTGGTAGAGCCTTGGGTCCCTATATGAGCGAGAACTTTTAGAAGCATGTCTACCAGACCATCTGTGGTAGCGACGTCCGACCCAAGTCTAAGACATCCTTCCATGCTGAGGTTCGAGCCTTCAATCGCTTGGCTCAGTTCAGCTTGCTTCCTCAGGCTGGGCACTAAAACCAGGTGAACTTCATGGCTGCATATGTGGCCTACTACCTTTACATTGCTTTGGATGGTCCTCTATACCTGTGCCTTCCATACGTAATCATGAAAATGATGGAATACCATGCAGCTCATCCTGTAGACGGTAACTACCCCTACTCTCGGTCACTCACCAAGATATTTGAGCATTTTCACATGGACCTTGAGGGTGAGGTGGGTAGTGCCCCCTTGGATAAATTTGCCTGGGGCATCCTGTAGTAGAGGGAGCCGGTAGTGAGGCAGGTAGCCCAGGAGGAGGGTGATGATGAGGAGGATGACGAGGACTATATCCCTGAGGAATAAGGAGGATATAGAGGTGGATGTAGAGATGGAGGATGAGGTCCCCCTCAGAGCAGTTCCACCATCCCCTGGTGGAACCTTTCACTTCCAGGGTTTGATGGCAGGTCTGAAGGCACTACAGGAGCGTCAGGAGAAACTCCTAAAGGACAAGAAGCTATAAAGGAGACTCAATTCAGTATGATTATGGACATAGATGACTTGGACACCTCCCTGGACTCAGCTTCCAGGGACATGGCGAGGAGCCTAAGGTACCTTCAGGAGGATATGGATCTAGTGCACCATCGATTTGATTACTATGATCAATGCCTGGGCATCAACTCAAGGTCTTGGCTGGGGGAGGAAATCATTGACGTTGATGATGATTGAGTGGGCATAGCTTGTCTAAGATGGTTTTCTTTTCTTTCTTTCGGAATGTAATTTGGGATTTTCTATCTTCTTTTTCCTTTCTCGTGGGAATGTGGTTCTGAAGCTTTTATCTTCTTTCCTTCTTTTCTACTTACTCTTATCTTGACTGAAATTAATGTTATGTTGTGAATTCTATCTTGTGTGTGGGAAATTTTCTGTGATTATGAAATCTGGTTTCTTGTGTGAACTTTTGGTACCCTGACTTATGAATACATCATGGCAAATTTTTTTTTTGTTTTATGTGCTTTCAAATTTTATATGAAGTCTTTTTTGTTTTCACCAACCCCTTATCTAATTTTGGGTTTCTAAGAATTTAAATCTTACAAGTTGTGCGTGATTAGAGCATTGCACTCTGATACCACCGTTGTCAAGCCTCGTTCATATGGAACCGGACCAGTGACCGGGTTCCCTTCGAGTAACCCAAAACCACTAGGATCATCTAATACAGTAACCACAGCACAGCAAGCCACATGTGATCAATGAAATATAATAATACAATATAGCAGAAGTCTTGTCATATATGATTACCTGTAATTTCCCATATACTCTTGATACCCAAATTGTTATACATAAAGTATTTATATGTGGGCTAGTAGGCATGATATTTACACAAGAATTAGCAATTTATCTATCGAGAGCACAAAAGAAAAATATACCAAAAGCATAAAAAAGAGTACAGTAAATAGGACTGTCACTGTTGCCCTGTAACACAACCCTCACATGGGCAGCCATCACTGTGTTTGAATTCTTCGGGGACCCACCAATCTCCCATTGGGGTTTCATCAGTGGGACCCGACATGAGTTTCTCTATATAGTATCCTATAAAATCATCTAAAAAGGTGTGCACACGAGTGATGAGTTCACTAGCTTAAGATGCACACAAGAAAATACATTTCAAATGATACTATATGCATGAGATTCATTTTAATCCTATTCCACCTAAACAAATCATTCTAGGTCATAGGTAACGTGTTACTCATAACCACAATGCATGTATGCCCCAGGTTTGAGATGCGTTCTCCATCCCACGATACGTCCATAGGGTTTTTAGAGAAGGCCCACCGTGAGCACTCGAAAAAGTAAATTGTGGCCTAACCACAACAAAAATTAAAAGTACGATTAGCCCTCTAAATATATCACCAAGGTTTCCAACTGTCCTAATGATCAGCCAGGCATACTTCTAACCACCACAGCAGTCCTCAATCGGTGCTTCCCCCCAGTGATAATCCAACACGTAAACCCCTATTAGGAAGGGTCGTAGCACGAGGGAATATGATATCCTAACCACATGCTCCTACATGAGATAGGATAACTGTATAGTACTTTCGTGTCCCATTCCATGGTGTACAAATGCATTTGTATGCAAGCCAACCACGACATCTAATATAGAAATTCCACACATGATCGAAAAACATCATCATCATCATCCATCATATGATAAATCCATGCTCAAGATTCCAAGCAAGTAATCATGCATATATAAATTAAGATACAACATGTTTAGTTCTAAATACATCATTCATTCATAAATTATATGCATGGAAATGGAAATCGGAATGTCAATATAGTCTATGAATGCATAAGATGCCAAAACACTCCAAAAATTAAGATCAAAGTCTTCTCCCCACTTACTTATTCTTATGGAAGAATCTGCAGTCACGGCACAGGTAAGCTCTAGAGTGAGAAGATTAGTTTCTCGAAACCTAGCATGGGTAAGGAGTTTAGAAATATATTAAATTCGTAACTATAAATGATGTAGGATATAGACATGACGCGTATAATAGAGTGAAGAAGGTTTGCTAGTGGGTTTGAGCTTAATCGAAGCTCATTTGGGCTACAGGTGGGTCATATAGGTGGGTAGGAGAACCCACATGTGTAGTTTGCCCAAACTGGTGGTTCATACTAGTAGGTATGGCACCTGCCGATCATACCCGCCGGTAGAACCAAAAGCACTGGCGAGACTGGTAGGTCACACAGGCAGGTCAGGCACCCGTTGATCTTACACATTGGTTGAACCAGAGGGATCAGGCATGACTGGTAGGTCACACTAGTGGGTCAGGCACCAGTCGGTAGGACCAAAGGGGACAGGCGTGACTAGTAGGTCACCCCAATAGGTTTGGCACCCGTCGGTTTTCTCAGATTTTGCTGTTTTCCTTCTTTCTTCCATTCCAACTCTTGGAGCCCCAATAGGGTGATTCCCACTTCATTTTCCATGCTAAGCCTCATCTACTTGATTGTACCATGGATCTAAGCCATTACAAGATTTGTGGGAAGAAATCATGCCTTTGCTTGTAAAAACCCAAATCTTGGGATCCTCTTCACAAACTCGAATGCCACTCCAATAACCACCAAATATTTGT
Source organism: Macadamia integrifolia (assembly GCF_013358625.1). Classification (NCBI taxonomy): domain Eukaryota; kingdom Viridiplantae; phylum Streptophyta; class Magnoliopsida; order Proteales; family Proteaceae; genus Macadamia; species Macadamia integrifolia. Next base: position 21,963 of record NW_024870545.1, on the reverse strand, counting down.
TTCCCTTCTTAAATCCTTCAAAGAATCACATAATAGTTCCATTATTTCCTAGATTCAACCATATACACACAAAGGGTTTCATCATATCTCAAGGGTTTTTGGTGTTACATACCTTAGAATGTAGATCTTAAGACACCGCACACTATTCTGGTGACGGAAAGGTAAGGTGTGTCTCTGGAGTCCAAGGGGGAAGCCTCTTCCCAAGTCTTCTTCTTCTTGTTCTTCCTCTTTTCTTCATCCTCTTTTCTCCTCGCACCAACATGCTGAAATCATAAATGAGGAAGAGAGAGAGATATAGGCTATTTATACCCTAGCCAATAAATATCTCCTAAGGTCCTTTTGGTTTTGTCCATTTATGGACACAAACACATTAAATCACGTTTTTGGACGATGTAGCAGACATCATCGGGCATACAAGACCTCATTACGATGAGGAGGCCAAAATACATGTGCTCATCCAAGCTGGGCATGTTGGGGTCCACATTTCCCCAACAGGTGGGTCAAACTGGTGGGTCTCGCACCTACCAGTGACATCCACCAGTTGGCCAAACAAGCCAACCATGTTGTATTTTGGATGAAAACAGAGTCTTAACATGTACCTTACTCTCACCACGTGTTGTGGACCAAGTTCCTACCATTCAAATACGATAATGCACCTTTCCTACACATACATGGCCTTGAGATATGTGCAAGGGTATGGCTTAGGCATGCAGATCATCTTGGGTATCGGGTCAAGCTTATCCGGCCACCCCACATTTGACGTCACCCTTGCTGTCATATACCACAAGGCACCATCATCAACCTGTTCTAGGTCAGACCCTGCAAGACCAAACCGAATCAATCGATCAATAAACTGGGTCTAGAGAGCAGGGCTCTACACTTGTTCTACATTTGAAATGATGAAAAATGGCTCAACATACTCATTTTGTCCTCTATATTTCAAGTGGTTAAAATTTACTAATGTCAACCCGAAGTCATCTTTCTCCACTCCCCTATCATGATGAACCTAATCACATTGAAATAACATTACTTTTAGATTCACAGAGTATTCCAATTCTATTATTTGTTTTAGAATACTGTAATAAGGGACTTTTCACTCAATAAGGTGCTTGTCATTTTTACTTGAAAAGCTTTTGGTCAATGCAAATTCGAGGACCCTACTGTTTTGAGTTTTTCTATTAATTTTATGCTCCTTAGTATGAAACCTGGTTCCATTCTTAATGTATCCCATGTAACTTCTTGCCTCTGAGTTAGGACCCCTAGTGAGACATTTGATGTGCTCAGGTACCTCAATCCCATTTTGATAGGTTTCAATATCTGGTAATACAAAATGGGTCAAAATACGATAGAATAATTTCTTAGAAAATATTCATATAGTTGTTAAACTTACATGCTCATTGAACCACTTTGGAAAGTCCCTATCATGCAAATCCATAACCTTCTTAGGACGAGAACTACGACCTAACTTCCTTTCGATTTCTTCACAGTGGAGATAAAATAAAGAGAGAGCCTGAAAAATATTATTCACTTACACGTTTTATAAATACATATCTATATAAATATCGAATATCTTATTAAGAAAATGGGTGAAAATTAAGTAATCCCATATCTATTTCATACTTACTTCTCATAATATTTTATTCCTTCATAATGGATTAGCACACAACGATGTGCTTGATCCCATTCTCTCTTGTCAAGACGAAATAGTTCACACTTCCTTAGGGGCCTACCTGTGTTTGAGAATACTAAAAATGGATCATCTAAATCCAATAACACATAATTTCTTGTTGGCTGATTCAACCTCGTTTCAATATCTTCATAATATCTAGAACAAAAGGTTAAACACTCATCTACAAGATATCCTTCTACTATTGATCCCTCTGCCCGACTACGATTGTGAACCTACAAAAATCCACATTTAGTTTGAAGATTTAGCATTTTTGTCATAATTTTTAAAATAAAATAATTAAGATGGATTATTACATTCCGTATAATATAACACTGACCATTCAATTGGATACATCCAATGGTAATGTACAGGACTAGCCAAGCTCGCCTCATAGCCTAAATGAATAATCAGATGCACCATAACATTGAAAAATCCAGGTGGAAAATACCTTTCTTGGTTATGCAATGTGACAACAACATTTTCGTCAAGTCTCTTGAAATCCTCCTCCATACTTACTTTACTACATAAATCCCGAAAGAACCCACATAAGTTGATCAATATTTTACTAATATTCTTAGGCAAAACAGTATGCAATGCGATTGGAGGAAGTTGTTGCATGAAAATATGACAATCATGACTCTTCATTCCTAATATTATCCTCTCCTTGACTTGCACGTTACGAGAGATATTACGAGCATAGCCATCTGGAACCTTCATACAACTTAATATTGCGAATAACATCTCCTTGTCCTCATTTGACATTGTGTAGTGTGCTGGAGGTAAAATGACTTTATTCTTGCCTTCAAATACCTTTGGATGTAGATCAGTACCTATTTTCATATCTTTCAGATCTAGACTTGCGCTTATGTGATCCTTCGTTTTGTTTTTTATATTTAACAATGTGCCAATGATACTATCACATACATTCTTCTCAATATTGTAGACGCCAAATTTTGTCCCCCCTTGGCAATGATGAATTATGGGCAATGATGAAACATGTATTCTCTCTTTAAAAAAGAAATCCAAATTTTGGCACAAGTCCAGACTTTCCTAGCTATACTAACCTAAAGCCGTTATGCAAGATAATGTGGAGTACAATTGAGCGAAGGCCAATTAGGAGTTCAGCCTGATATTTTTAAAATGATGTTAGAAGGGTGACCAAAAGTGGTCATTGATACCTTTTACTAGAATACGAAAATCGATCCTAGCATGTGCTCGATTCCCATATCATTGGAAAGTATTCAGAAATACGATCCCATTGATATCTTGTATGGAAAAAATGGATACCTAGATGTGCCGTATTGCCTACCTAAACTTTGAACTAGTTAAACCAGAAGATGCCTAAACCAAATTAGACCAACCTGGACCAAACCAGACCATCCTGAACCAAACCAGAATAAACCCAAACCAAACCAAATCGAACAAAACTAAACCTACTTGCTACCCCTTAGTTGATAAGAATCAACGAGAACCGCCTAAACCTATGGCCGCCCGGTCTACCAACTAGCTGCCTAAGCTACTCCCTTCCATGAAGCCATGAATTGGCTTCCATGGCCATTGATCTCATATTGCTTCCACAGAGATGATAAATCATACCATCTCCATGTAAGCCCTTACATGGAGATGGGCTTACATGGAGATGGTAAGCCTTACCATCTCCTTGTAAGCTTTCTTCATGGATTTCTCCTTTCTACTATAAATAGGTGACCCTAGGTCACTGGGAAAGGCAGAGAGTGAAATCTCTATTCCAAAAACCCCTACAAACCAAAAAGAGAAAAAAATACCAAAAGGAGGAGAAATCTTGAGAGAGAAATCGTTGTTCTAGAGACCCTACAAAAAAGAGAGATATAAAAAAATACAAGAACTGAGGAATTTCAAAGCCGATCGTTCAAAGTTCCCTGAGGTCGACACCCTAGTATGGAAGCCCTATTACCCTAGGTCTGGAAGACTGCGTCATCCATTTCAGGTTCATACGGAACCCCTGCTTAAATTTTTATAGATGATTTTAATATTTTTATTATAGCATTAAAGCCCTGCCCATCTTCCAGTAGCTAATTCCTATTCCAGGAACATAGCGTGGAAGCACTGCCCATATTCCCATAGCTAATTCCTATTTTAGGAATATAGTGCGGAAGCACTACCCGTATTCCCATAGCTGATTCCTGTTCTAGGAATATAGTGAGGAAACCCTACCTGTGTTCTCACAGTTGATTCCTATTCTAGGAATATAGCGCAAAAGCGCTGCCTAGATTTCCAAAGCCAAAACCCATTTCTACACCATAACATGGGTAATCCTTTCAGATTTCTTGCCCAAGTGCCAAAAGGTCTTATTTCTCCAAGAAAGTGAGAAGAAAATCAAATCTTTGTGTTACACCCGTGCCTTGACTCGGTCTAATTTGAATTATTGTGCCAAGTCTCAGACCAGAGATCAGAAGCATGGCTAGGTTTTGGCTCGTGGCTGCCCATTGCCCAAGGGGGAGAGATGAGCCCAAGTATTCGTGCATCACGTGCTATTCTAACTGGAGGGGGTTCGTACCTTTCGATCCCAGATGGTAAGCGACCCGACTCCTCACACATAAATCTCGACAAATATCAAAGTTCCCGAAATACCACGAGCACGACTGACGGCAACCACATATGCAAGACCAGTTGTAGGATAGCAAGCAGTCAAGACAACAAGAATAAGTCACTAGATCCACTAGGTCTAAATCCGGTGGGCTATTTTCGGTGAGCCAACAGGCTGCTGTCAAGGTTTCGATACCTATGGGTTCCGCCACTCACATTGTAGGCAGTCTTGGATGATCCCAAATCATTCTCCACATCTTCCTCATGATGTGAGCACATTGCAGACCTAAGTAGTCGAGTTCTTGGACTCTGAAAGTCGTATTAACCTCATTAGTCCTAATAGGGTTCAACCAAACAGACCCTAAGGCCCAACATAACTCATAAGTTAGAAATGAGGAATTCATTTCCTCATTTCCCATTGTGTGCAAACATAGGAGAGGAAAGGAGAGAAGAAGGAGAAGAAGAAGAAAAGGAAGAGGAAGAAGAAGGAGGGAAGAGTTTACCTTGGTCCCAGTTGTCGCATCGTCATCGGAAATCCCTACCAGAGGTGAGTACAACCTCCCATACAACTCTCTCTCTTCATTTTGACCTATATTAAGCTAGGTTTGGATGGAATCTTAGTGTATAGACCATGTTGAGATCGTAGAATGCGTATTCTACCCTCCTAGTGCTGTTGCCGAGCTCAAACCAAGCCCGGTGAGCTCTGTCAACCAGTAGTGCCAAATAACCAACTAGGCTTTCAACTATTCGATCGACGTATCTCCCAAACGGCTTGGTGGAATTAGGATTTTATTGACTTAGAATGATGCCAGGAACATTCCTTACAAACTCCATGGAATAAATCTCGACGATCGGGCCCGAGTCGAAAAGCCCCAATTCGAGTGGACAGTCTGCACTACCACCGAAAGCAAGCCACCAGATCCATTGGGCCTACTTCTTGTGGGTTGTTTCTAGTGAACCACAGAGCTCAATAAGCTCTCTATCACCACCACTGGAAACAACACTGATATTTTTGGTGGAAATACCCTATTTTCGGTGGGTGTTTCCAGTGACATTACTGTCACTGGGAAACCTTGTCTATACCTTTTGGGGTGACCCAAGTGGGCCTCTCCCGATCTTTCCAACAAGTACTGATGTACGATTGCCCTTGTGTCTAGGACAGTGATGCGCATATGCCCTGAGACCAAAATTGAGTGGAATAATCAGTGGCCTTATCTGAACCCTAACACAAGCAGAGATCAACAAGGTGAGGGATGGTTGCTTTCTTTTCGATTGTTTTATTATTGTAGAACTGCTCACATGTGTAAGATTGTACATGATTATTTTAATTGTTCAAATATGATGATGACATGCCATATGTTACATTTATTTTTACAATGATGATATGAATTATTATGGATATGTATGACGGCATCCGATGTGGCCGAGGTGGTACCGGTACCATGATCATCGTATGTTTGGTTGTATATATGAGATAGAATTCGGCATGGTCGAGGTGGTACTGGTGCCTTGATTACCATATGTATGTTGTATTCATGCATTGGTTAAGTGTATTAGAGTTAGTTGTAGTCACAGATTACACTTTATGGCCGACGTGTTACCGGTATTGTGTGCTTCGGGACTACATTTGGAAATGGATACGCTTCATGGCAGATTATTGGTACCGGTGTTTCGTAGTCCATACTCAACTATGATATGCATGCTAGATTAGGTAAATGGTCCCGGGTTTCACTTTGTGGCCAAGGTGTTACCAGTATCATGTACCCGGGACTATTTTTGGAGATGGATTACACTTTGTGGCCGAGGTCTTGCCGGTATCATGTAATTCATACTAATTGTATCATTATGAAGGCATGTAGCATATATGTGGTTAGGTATTACTTCCTATGCTACAAACCCTTACCAACAGGGGTAAAGGTGTTGGATAACCCATTGTGGTATGTTCGATGTGCCTTTTTGGAATGCCACTCCTGCAGTACGATGTGATTATTATCAAAGGCGGGGAACCTATCAGGCGTGGCCGATGATTGGTACCGGTGCCGTGATAACCAGGAGGGGATTATCAAGGGTTTTCTAGATAAGCCATGGACGCATACGAGGACCGACAGGCTTCTATTCACGGCTAGGGTTTGTATCCCTGCATAGTCAATGGCGGTTCCGAGATGAGGGATACAGCCTAATGTGCCATAGTAGCATTTACCAGACTTAGTTGTATTGTTAGGTGGATAATAAAATAAATGAATTGCATCATGAGCATTATGGACTATTTGTTTAATTTCTATTATCATGCATCATAAATTATTACTGCGATTGTTTGCTTGGGTGTGGTTGAACCCCACCCCTCACTGAGCAAGTTGGAAAGCTTACCCCACGTATACACACTTTTTAGATGATGCAGGTATGGTTGTGCCCATGGCTAGTGATTCTCTATCCTCCATACATGAGTACGGAGTGAGCGACTGGTGGATGCCAGACGCGGAGGAGTGGTTACTGGACGTGGAGGAGCATAGCTAGGACTGTGCTTGTGACTTCTATGCATATACGACATCGTGAGGTGTTTGGCATATTTTTTATTATATTGATACAGGTTTATGGATATTATGTTTTAAACTTGATATTTGTAAGTCTTGAAGGATTGTAACCGAATAACTTGGTTATTGATATTATGTTTATCATTAGATAATTTTCCCATTTTATTTATGATTCCACTACTATACCTTAATTCTGCTACTTTTGGTCAGTCTGTGATGTGAGATTGTGAAATGTTAAGGTACTGCTATCAAAGATCCTGGTAGGTTTGTAAGACAAGTACGTGTCTTACTCACCCCGCGAATATTCCTAATGGTAAGTTGGGTCTACTGGAAGTGGGGTGTGATAGCTGTGGTATCAGAGTGTGAAGCTCTACCTTAACTCACAATCTCGACCAAACCACGACTTGGGAAAATTAGGATATAAATAAAAATCTCAAGACAACAATAATAGAATTGCAGAATTAGGAGACAAGCATAGGTGTTAAAGCCGTTTCATTATAATAGAGAACTTGAATACATAGCTTACATTCTTCATAAGAAAATATAGAACTGAAAGCAGGAAATCCTAACTAGCCTAAGTCTAAGAAATTAAACAACTGAAGCAAATGACAGAAAGTAAAATGTTTAACTAAAACCTAAAACATCAAACTTAAATAAAGTATGAAGGGAAATCCTAAAAAAAATACTACAGTGGCAAACATGACACTACTCTTGCTGCTGCTGCTGCTGGTCCTATCCTTAGCCCTGAGCCTGGTTCAGACCATGCGTTCTTGGAGGAGGCACCAGAATACCAAGATGGAAGACCATCACTTGCATTTGTGCCTCTAGGGAGGCCACTCTATTGTCCATAAGACAATAGGTCCTGTCTATGCTGTCGAGGTGGCCATCTATGCTCCTCATCAGTGATGTGGTAATGTCCAGACGGGCCATAACATCATTGAGACCGTAAAGCCTCGCCCCCTAGTGCCCCGAAATGTAGAAGTAGCCATAGAACGCATAGCCTGGGGGTCAGGTGGTGGGACACCACCAACCTCAACAGCTCCTCTCCCTATACCACCGACACCTTTGCCGATGCCTCCACCAACATCACTAGCACCTCCACCAACATCACCGGCACTATCACCCTCTACCTCTATAGGCTGCTCACCCGCCTTTGGATCAGGTGTCACCTCCCTCATGTTTAGGGTTATCTTCCTTAGGGAGTCTTGGTTGAAATCTGTGACCACCTCGCCCAAGCGCCCCTCGCCCTCCAAATCAGCCCCAAAACGAAGGAAGATGTCTGTCAGTATCCTCCCATAGCATAGGTTCTCGCGACTCGACGATCTTGTCCCTCGGACCGAATTACCATGGTCCACATCAGGAGGTAAGGAAGGAATATCTACACCCCCATGTACATGCAGTAAGTCACATAGACATGCAATGTGGATACCTTATCGTAGTGCCCATAGGTGGGGAGAACGTTCAACTGAACCGCACGACAGATAACCTTTGGAGTGGCAAAGCAGTTAACTATGCGATCCCATCCCTTAGCCTCCTATATCAATATGTCGTTTATCTCCTGAAAGGTGTCGGGACTCTAGAAGTCATAAGCTCGAGTCTGAGGTGGGCAATACACCAGGTCACTGGCATTGTCAACAATCAAAATGTTGGCCAACTGCCCTATGTCAAAGGAGATCTCAACCCCCTTCAAGTAGGAGGCGATCTGCATCTCTTTGGTACCTCGGTTCACGCATTGCAGGTTGGAGTAGAACAACCTGACTAGTGTAGGGTAGTAGTACTTATTGGGTTTCAAGATACGATACCATCTGATTGCCTAAAAGCATTGAAGGAGACGGAATGCACAGAAGTCACTTGTCCTCACATAAATTCTTGGGTCCACATTGCTGTGCTCGAAGAGTTCCCAATGATCTTGTTCAGCCATAGAGTGGAATAGGATTGGGTTGAACTGAGCGGCCGCGGCTTGCTCCTCTTGTTCAACGACACTACGGGTACGTACACGATGTCCAGACATCGTTGTAAGATGATTCCCAAGGATTCAAGAGTGAGAACCTAGTTCAATGGCTGAAAGTAAAGCTCACAGAAAAGAAATCTCAAAACTAGGTTAAAGAGAGGAGAAACATACCTTTGGTGCGTAAGTGGCGCCGATCGATTGAGAAATAGCAAGAGGAAAGTGGGGAATGGGTTGAAAGACTCTCCTTAGCCATTTCCACACCTCCTCCACAAGTTAGATTAGGGTTTTGTATAATAGAATTCAAACTTGAGTCTATTTATAGCCGTTTTGGAACCACCAAGAACAAGCCACCGGATCCACTGGACCTACTTCTGGTGCCTATTTCTGGTGAATTGAAAAGTCCCGGTTAGCCCTCTGTTTTGTTCACTGAAAATAACACTGATATTTCCAGTGAACCAAACCATATTTCTGGTGAAAAACACCCCTATTTTCGATCGATTATTTTAGAAATAAAATATATTTTTTTTATTTTCCAAATCTTATTATTATTGTTTCCTCAAGTATGTGCCCCCTTCGGGATATGCATGCGATCGGATCCAAATATGTGTGGACCCCACTTATGCATGACCTAACCCTAACTTTGCCTATTGTATACATGTGGGACACACTATGTATGCATGTGTTCCAATTACATGCAACCTTGTATATGCATGTGAACTAATCAAATTCCTCCAAAGGAGTCATTTCACGTCGGAACACTCGGTCCCGATCCCAGTCATGCCCATCACCTCCCGCTTCTCCTACGTGGAATTGGGGTAGACCTGGCATTGCACCCCCGGCTCCATCGATACTTATTGCACATGATGTGGCCTCCATCATGGACAATATGATGTGGGAAGTTGAGGAAAGGCAAAACCAGCTTATGGCAGGGATCGATAATAGGATCCAAGTGACAATGGAAGCCTATAATGCACCGCCCGCACCTCCTACTCCACTGGCACCCATTCAAATACCCGTTGGATTGACTACCCTTCAAACATCTAGTGGGGCACAAGTGCATGGGCAAGGGCATCAAAATGTGCATGGTCAGGTGCAAGACCTAATACCAAATCAAGCCTAGGCCCCTGTAGAGGGCTAGACAGACTTGATAAAGATGGTGGAGAAATTCCAATGGCTTAGGACCCATGTTTCTCCAAGGTGGACCAAGATCCATTATACCTATCAAGATTAATTGGTGGTATGAAAAAGGTGTTTAGGCTAATGGGCTACACCAAAGAGCAGAAGATTTTGTGTGCAGGCTATCAGCTACAAAATGAGGCTGATGATTGGTGGAGTGCTACTAAGCCTATTTTGAGGGCTAATAACCCAAACCCTACTTGGGCAGACTTCAAAGGGGCCTTCTTTGAGAACTATTTTTTAGAAAGCTTTTGGGATAGGAGAGAGAGTAAGTTCTCTCAGTTGGTTCAAGGTTCCCGGTTTGTGCTCGAGTATTAGCAACGTTTTGAGGAGCTTTCCATTTTGCTCCTGAGCATCTCAGAGGTGATAGAGCCAAAGCAAAGAAGTTTGAGAAAGGTTTGGGGCTAGGTATTGGGTCAACCATTATTGGGTTGAAACTGTAGACTTATACCGAGGTGGTCCAAGTGGCCAAGTCTATTGAAGACCGGCATAGAGATAATTTCTCAACCTAGCAGGGAACGGGAAAGAGGCCAATGGGGTCTACTAATTCCAGGGGAGGTAGCAAATCCTTTCTAGTGCTTGATATCAACCCAACTCCAGTGCAATTCAGGAAGCCTGAAGCTAGTCAGTCCTCCAGATCTAGTGATGTATCTCAGTCTACGGGATCAAGCCTGAGGTGCTTTTATTGTGATCAGCCAGGCTATATAGTGAGGAAATACCCCCATCGGAGGCCAGGTTATGCACCATACAGCATGCCACCTAGGCCCCAACAAACATATGCGACCCCTAGACCAGCATAGCCCCCATAAGGCCAGAGAACACGGGGCAGAATATTTGCTATGACCGTAGAAGATGCTGAGGCTGCACCCGGTGTAGTGATAGGTACATTATTGATATCATTGTTGCCTACACATGTGTTATTTGACTCAGGAGCCTCGCATTTGTTTGTGTCACGAGCATTTGCAAAGAAGATGAGAATTCCACCCAAGGGACTAACTCAATGTTTGGCTGTGAGCACCCCTACAGGAAGTGTAGTAAGTCTGAACTATATGTATAAGCCTTGTCCAGTGACCATAGGTGGACATGAGTTGAATGATCACTTGATCGAGTTGGATATGACCGACTTTGATATGATTTTTGGAATGGACTGGTTATCTGTATACAGAGCTAGTGTGCTATGTGCAGAGAAGACTATCATTTTCAGACCTCATGATGATGATGAGTTTATGTTCCAAGGGGATAAGCCCAAGAAACCCAAGAAGGTTATTATATCTGCACTCCAGATGAGGAAGCTACTAGATAAGGGATGTCAACGCTACTTAGCATCTGTGATGGATACTGAGATAGAGACTAGGCCATTGATCGAGCTAGATGTGGTAAGGGAATTTCCCTACATATTTTCATATGATTTGACAAGTTTTCCCCCGGATCGAGAAACAAAGTTTACTATAGACCTACTCCCCAGCTCGACACCAGTGTCAAAGGCCCCTTACCGCATGGCCCCCATAGGTGCAACTTCAGGACTTCAGAAGAAGGGATTCATTAGACCTAGTGTGTCTCCATGGGGAGCACCAGTATTGTTCGTCAAGAAAAAAGATAGGAGTATGAGATTGTGCATCGATTACCGGGAGCTTAATAAGCTAACCATTAAGAACCGATATCTTTTGCCAATGATAGATGATCTATTTGATCAGTGGCAGGGTGCCAAGGTATTCTTCAAGATTGACCTTAGATTGGGCTACCACCAACTTAGGATCAAGGATAGTGATGTCAGTAAGACAGCCTTCAGATCAATGTATGGACATTATAAGTTCTTGGTGATGTCATTTGGGTTGACCAATGCACCGGCTGCATTTAGGGATTTGATGAATCGGGTATTCCAAGATGTTTTGCATAAATTTGTAATTGTGTTCATTGATGACATCTTGGTTTACTCCAAGAGTGCAGAGGAACATGCTGTTCATCTAAAATTAGTACTATAACGCCTGAGAGAGAAGCAACTCTATGCCAAATTCAACAAGTGCGAGTTTTGGTTGTCACAGGTGGTATTCCTAGGCCATATTGTTTTAGACAAGGGTATAGAGGTTGACCCAAGCAAGGTGAAGGTAGTTCTAGAGTGGGAGACTCCCAAGAGTGTAGCGGATGTACGTAGTTTTCCAGGATTGGCCGATTACTACAGGAGGTTTATTGAGAACTTCTGTATTGCTACCCCGATGACTCGACTCACACGAAAGGGTGTGAAATTTGAGTGGTCTGATGCTTGTGAAAAGAGCTTCAGGGAACTAAGGCAAAGGTTAATATCAGCTCTAGTTGTGACTATTTTGACCGGTATAGGTGGTATGGTTGTGTATAGCGATGCCTCTAAGTTGGGATTAGGTTGTGTATTGATATAGAACGAGAAGGTCATTGCTTATGCATCTGCCAGTTGAAAGATTATGAGAAGAACTACCCCACCCATGATTTGGAATTGGCAGCTGTGATTTTTGCACTGAAAATCTGAAGACACTACCTGTATGGTGAGAAGAGTGAGACCTTCAGTGACCATAAGAGCCTCAAGTACTTCTTCACCCAAATGGAGCTTAACATGAGGCAGAGGCATTGGTTGGAATTGATGAAGGACTACGATTGCACTATCCACTATCAACCAGGGAAGGCCAATGTCGTAGCTGATGCGCTTAGTTAAAAATCCCAGTCATTAACTCTTGCATCACTGACCACCAATGAGCATCTCATAGAGGAGGCCAGGAAGCTAGACTTGGAGCTATTAGTGGAAGGTGTCATATTGTCACTATCGGCATTGGTGGTAAAACCTAGTCTAGTGGATAGGATTATTGTAGCTTAGGGTAATGATGCAGAGTTGCAGAAGCTGATAGCAGAGTGCCAAGAAGGAACCCAAAAGGACCTGGATTTCTTTGTAATTGAAAGTGGGATTCTCAAGTTCAAAGGGAGGCTGGGTGTGCCTAATGATGGTGAATTGAGAGACACAGTTTTGAGAGAGGCACATAGCTCTCCATACTCCATTCACCTCGGCAGCGCTAAAATGTACAGGGACCTCAAAGACTATTACTGGTGGAATGGGATGAAGAATGATGCGGCCATGCATGTGTCTAGATGCCTCACATGCCAGCAAGTCAAGGCTGAGAGACAAAGGCCCCATGGGTTATTACAGTCCCTACCTATCCCAAAGTGGAAATGGGAGAATATTACCATAGACTTTGTTACAGGCCTACCCCACACACAGAAGGGCATGGATGACATTTGGGTAGTTGTAGACCACTTGACCAAGGTAGCTCACTTTATCCCAATCATGATCACATTTTCCATGGACAAGTTGGCCAAGTTGTATGTTGATAACATAACCAGATTGCATGGTGTGCTAGTTAGTATCATCTTTGATCGAGATCCTAGGTTCACTTCCAAGTTTTAGACATGTGTGCAGAAGGCTATGGGTACACAGTTGAATTTCAACACAGCCTTTCACCCTCAGACCGATGGTCAGTTAGAAAGGACTATTCAAACATTAGAGGACCTACTCCGAGCATGTGCCTTGGATATGAGTTATAGTTGGGATGAGAGCATTTCCCTTATTGAGTTCTCCTACAACAATAGTTATCAAGCCACCATCGGAATGTCCCCATTCGAAGCATAGTCTGGCAGAAAGTGCCAAACTCCACTCTATTGGGATGAGGTTGGTGAACGGCATATTTTGGGTCCAGACTTGATACAGGCTACTAGTGATAAGGTGAATGTGATTAGAGAAAGGATTAAGGCAACTCAATCCAGGAAAAAAAGCTATGCAGATGTCAGGAGAAAGCATCTGGAATTTGGAGTTGGAGATAAGGTGTTCTTGTGGATCTCCCTAGTTAAAGGGGTGATGTAGTTAGGCAAGAAGGGAAAGCTTAGTCCGAGGTTTATGGGACCGTACGATGTACTAGAAAGGATTGGACTGGTAGCTTATCAGATAGCTTTACCACCAGAGTTGGAGGGTACACATGATGACTTCCATGTATCCATATTGAGGAAGTACATCCCTGACCCCACTCATGTCCTGACTTACATACCTCGTGAGTTGGATGAGGATTTTGCCTACGTGGAGTATCCAGAGAAGATTGTTGATTGAAAAGAGCATATTCTCCGTAACCGCACTGTTTCCTTTGTCAAGATGAAATGGATGAATCAGCCCGAGCAGGAAGTATCTTGGGAGCGAGAAGTTGAGATGATGAAGTAGTATCCTGGATTTTAAGGATGAAATTCTTGTAAGGTGGGGGGACTGTTACACCCGTGCCCTAATTCGGTCTAATCTAAACTGTTGTGATAGGTTTTGGCTTGTGGTCGCCCATTGCCAAAGGGGGAAAGATGACCCCAACTGTTCATGCATCGCGTGCCAATCTAACTAGAGGGCATTCGTACCTTTCGATCCCAGACGATAAGTGACCCTACTCCTCACACATAAATCCCAGCACGTATCGAAGTTACCGAAAGACCATGGGCACGGCCAAGGGCAACCACCCATGCAAGACCAACTGTAGGACAATAAGAAATCTAGATAACTTGCTGTCTTAACCACCATAAATAAGCCACTGGATCCACTGGGTCTGAATCCGGTGGGCTGTTTTCAGTGAGCCAACAGGTTGCTATCAAAGTTCCGATACCCGTGGGTTCTGCCACTCGCATCGTAGGTAGTCTCAAATGATCCCAAATCATTCTCCACATCTTTCTTATGATGTGAGCACATTGCAGACCTAAGTAGTCGAGTTCTCAGGCTCCAAAAGTCGTATTAACCAGATCGGTCCAAATAGAGTTCAACCAAACGGACCATAAGGCCCAACTTAACTCATAAGTTAGAAATGTGGAATTCATTTCCTCATTTCCCATTGTGTGGAAATGTAGGAGAGGAAAGGAGAGAAGAAGGAGAAGAAGAAGAAGAGGAAGAGGAAGAGGAAGAGGAAGAGGAAGAGGAAGAGGAAGAGGAAGAAGAAGGAGGGAAGAGTTTACCTTGGTCCCAGCTGCCACATCGTTGCCGAAAATCCCTTCCGGAGGTGAATACAACCTCCCATACAACTCTCTCTCTTCGTTTTGACCTAGATTAAGCTAGGTTTTGGATGGAATCTTAGTTTACAAACCATTTTGAGGTTGTAAAATGCGTATTCTACCTCCCGGTGCTGTTGCTGAGCTCAAACCTAGCCCAGTGAGCTTCAGCAACAAGTAGTGCCAAATGACTAACTAGGGTTTCTATCATTCGATTGATGTATCTCCCAAATGGCTCAGTGGAATTGGGATTTTATTAGCTTAGAATGATGTTTGGAACATTCCCTACAAACTCCATGGAACAAATCCTGGTGATCTGGCCCGAATAAAAAAGCCCCAATTCGAATGGACAGTCTGTACTGCCACCGGAAGCAAGCCATCGGATCCATTGGGCCTGCTTTTGGTGGGTTGTTTCTAGTGAACCACAAAGCTCAATGATCTCTCTGTCACCACCACCGAAAAATTTCTGGTGGAAATACCCCATTTTCGGTGGGTGTTTCCAGTGACATTACTGTCACTGGGAAACCTTGTTTGTTCTTTTGGGGGTGACCCAAGAGGGCCTCTCCTGATTTTTTTGACATGTACTGATGTACGATTACCCGTATATCTAGTACAGTGACGTGCATGTGCCTTGAGATCAAAATTGAGTGGATTAATCGGTGGCCTTATCTGAACCCTAACACAAGCAGAGATCAATAAGGTGACGGATGGTTGCTTTATTTTTGGATTATTTTATTATTATAGAACTAC
Source organism: Macadamia integrifolia (assembly GCF_013358625.1). NCBI lineage: Eukaryota > Viridiplantae > Streptophyta > Magnoliopsida > Proteales > Proteaceae > Macadamia > Macadamia integrifolia. The sequence goes on along the minus strand of NW_024870545.1, from coordinate 6,293 downwards.
TCACATGTGTAAGATTGTACATGATTATTTTAATTGTTCAAGTATGATGATGACATGCCATATGTTATATTTATTTTTACAATGATGATATGATTTTGTTATGGATATGTATGATGGAATCCGGTGTGGCCGAGGTGGTACCATCACCGTGATCATCGTGTGTTTGGTTGTATGTATGAGATGGAATTCGGCATGGCCGAGGTGGTACTGGTGCCATGATTTCTGAATATATGTTGCATTCATGCATTGATTATATGCATTAGAGTTAGTTGTAGTCACATATTACACTTTGTGGCCAACGGGTGACAGGTATCGTGTGCTCCAGCACTACATTTGGAAATGGATATGCTTTATGGCCGACGATTGGTACCCGTGTTGCATAGTCCATACTCAACTATGATATGCATGCTAGATTAGATAAACAGTCTCGGGATTCAATTTGTGGCTGAAGTGTTACCGATAACGTGTACTTAGGACTGTATTTGGAGATAGATTATACTTTGTGGCTGAGGTCTTGCCAATATCGTGTAATTCATACTAACTGTATCATTATGAAGGCATGTAGCATATATGTGGTTAGGTATCACTCCCTATGCTACGAACCCTTTTCAATAGGGGTAAAGGTGTTGGATAACCCATTGTTGTATGTTCGATGTGCCTTTCTGGAATGCCAGTCCCTCGGTATGATGTGATTGTTGGCGGAGGCAAGAACTTGTCAGGCATGGCCGATGATTGGTATTGGTGCCATGACAGCCAGGAGGGGATTATCAGGGATTTTTTGGGTGATCCATGGATGCATACGGGGACCAACAGGCTTCTATTCATAGCTTGGGTTTGTACCCCTACATAGTCGATGGCGATTCTGAGATGAGGGATACAACCTAATGTGCCATAGTAGCAGTTACCCGACTTAGTTATATTGGTAGGTGGATATTAAAATAAATGAATTGCATCACGAGCATCATGGACTATGTGTTTAATTTCTATTATCATGCATCATAAATTATTACTGTGATTGTTTGCTTGGGTGTGCTTGAACCCCACCCCTCATTGACCAAGTTGGAAAGCTCACCCCACGTATACACACTTTTTAGATGATGATGCAGGTACAATTGTGCCCATGGCTAGTGATTCGCTATCCTCTGGACCGGAGTATGGAGTGAACGACTGGTGGATGCCGGACGCGGAGGCGCATAGCCAGGACTATCTTATGACTTTTATGCATACGTGGCACCGTATGGTGTTCGGCATAATTTTTATTATGCTGATACAGGTCTGTGGATATTATGTTTTAAACTTGATATATGTAAGTCTTGAAGGATTGTAACAGAATAACTCAGTTATTGATATTATGTTTATCATTAGATAATTTCCCTATTTTATTGATGATTCCGCTACTATACTCTGATTCCACTACTTTTGGTCAGTTTGTGATGTGAGATTGTGAAATGTTAAGGTACTGCTATCAGAGATCGTGGTAGGTTTATAAGATAGGTACGTGTCTTTCTCACACCGTTGGTATTCCTAATGGTAAGTTGGGTCTACTGGAAGTGGGGTGTGACACTTTGCCCCTGAGGCGGGGAGAATTATCAAAAATTTTATTATTATTATCAGTTGTTTCATGGAAATATTAGATCTTGATTTTATTTGTGTGCATGATACATACCTCATCTCCGCATTCATTATTTTTTGTGTTCACCACATAAAATAACGAATTTACTTATCATTTCATGTATTAATTTATTCTTTTGTACATTAATTATAGTTTACTTCAGCATCCTATGTGTTATTATATGTGTTCGTCACATAACAATCATAATCATCATTTCAAAAGGCATCGCACATTTATATAGATAAGTTAGTTACATATTCTGTCATTTTATGTAATATCATTTTATATGATTTTAATATAGATTATATATTATTCTATGTAATGTTCTAATAGTTTTTTGTAATCATTTCATACAATTATATACATGTGTTATATTATCTCGTGTGATAAAGCTTCCATGTCAGCTTAGGCTATTAAAATTCTCGGGGGAGAATATTCGAAATGCAAGCATCTGGTAGAAAGACCGAAAATTTTGAGTGAGATGGGTGCCTAACACCTTCCCACACTCATAACCTGACACAGACCCCTATCTTTGGAACAGACCAAAATATGAAGTCAAATTTGGGGGTTCTGTCCTTTCATAGGAATTTAACCCCCTACTTGAGCTTGATCCCTCAATTAGAATTGGGCTCCCTAATAGGGTTCTAGGCCCTGAATCCTAGATGGAAACTCCAAAAATCAAGCTTTCCCCATCCCCTATAGTTGCTAGACATGTTTGGAGACTTCACCCTGCAAGGCAGATAGGTGAGAGGAAATAAGTGGGAAAAAGACGACAAGAAATATTCCACAGAAAATCCCTAAAATGGAATGAAGGAGAAAAGGGGGTAGGATTAATCCCTCACTCTCTCTTCATCCGATCCTAAATCCGTTTTCCCTTACAGTGGAAACTCCACTGGGAATGTGTAACTGCATTATGCATCGTGTTCAAAGTGAAATCACTTGATAAGGGTACTCCTTGTCATGCCCGCACCCTCAAGGAAGTCAGTGCACGATATACTAAATACTTTGTGATCAAATGATGTCTACTTCCTATATAAGAGTGCTCGAAGTGAAATTGGTTGATGAGGATGGCCGTCGATAGTTTAAAACCATCCAGGGTAGTAGAATGTATCTTGCCATTCTGAGATCAACTAATGGCCACTTTCTGTACTACACTTGAGCACACAATCACTCATGGATACACCTATCTCTATGGTTAGCTAACTAAACCCATGTAATGTCATGGACAATCACCGGCGAAGCCACACCCCTTGAAACAGTACCATCTAGCATATCAAAGGAACCATGTATCCATTATTCACTTTTAGAGATAGGTATATTGGTTCTGTCAAGGGTGGCCTTGTTCTGTCTTATAGCCTTACCCATTGCATTGCATCATATAGGAACTAGACCATTGAACAACTAAGGTACACCACAAACTAACTCAGTAATTGTTTGTGGTTCGAGTTCGAATCCCTCTAGCCTCTTTCATCTAGGATGAGATTTTCCCTATATAAGTTTAAACCTAGTATGTTCTTTGACAATTGGGAATTGGGAAATGCAACTATATCAGTTTTGGTTCACACAACCGTGCCTACGTGGTGATTCCTACTTCACCACAGTATATTAGCATGTGTTCCAAACTAATAATGTTCCACATAACCAATCAAGAGTCAAGAATGTTTAGGTATTTTCATGTTATGGGGAGAAACAAAATATATATATGAAATCAGCTATGAGCTATTCTTACATGATCCAACTTGTTTGTTTTATCATACCATAATTTGTACCTAACTTGGGCCCTCCCAGTAAAAGAAAAAGGTGTGTGAATATATCGACTAAAGGTTGGGCCAAAATTAAACACTTATTATAGTGGAGAGTAATTCTGTTTGTGCATCATTCAAAAAAAAAAAAACAAAAAACATAATAAAATAAAAAATCTACAAAAAAAAAATTAAATTCTTTTGTTTGGGCAGGCATGATTTTGTGTCAAAAAAATACCCCACTTTCTGTGTGGACCCGTTAAGATAACCATTTGTCCGAGTCAGCCTGAGAGATCCTTACCAACCGAGGAACTTATTGTTCAACTCACTCTACCAAGTTCACCTAGTTCAGTATCATCTAAACAATTGGTGAGTATGGATCCAGCTAGTGGAAGTCAACCAGTTGCCCAAGAGAAACGAAGAATGGATATGATGTAATTAGAGTTGGAAGAATTGCTTCATTTATTCAACCATTTTACCAGTGCAAAGCAGCCTCAGTAACAGTTTGAACCTATTTCAACTCTAGGAGAATAGGATCGGACCAAGATGGAGTCTAATACAACTCGTGACATACCAAGACTCATGGTCGATGATAATGAAGGAGAAATCCGACCAGATCTTCCAATTGAACCCCCTGAAACTGAAAAGGAGAGAAAGATGAGGGAAAAATTAGAAAGACTTGAAAAGTTGCTTTAGACACCTAGACCACAGAAACTGATGAAATGGTCCTCTTTCCAGGAGCTTGAATTTCAGAGAAATTTAAATGAAACACTGACAAGTTTGATGGTAAAGGTGACTCAAGGGTACACTTGAAGGTTTTCATTAATTTTTCCAGATCATGGGGATTTACTGAAGAACAAATGGGGCAAGCATTTTTGCTTACTCTTTTAGGCCCAGCTCTTCATTGGTTAACTCAGTTAGACCCTTCCCAGACTCAGATTTGGTTAACAATTATGAAGGCATTCACTAAGTAGTACTCTTATAACACTGAACTGGATATTACTCGACAAGAGTTAGAAACTGTTCGACAGGCTCCAGGTGATGGTTTCACTGAGTTTCTCCTAAGGTTTCGAGATAAGGCAGGAATGATGACATCTTGACTTATTGAAAAAGAACAAGTTGAAATGATCCTAAATAGCTTGGTAAATCCCTATTATGATGTGTTATAGAGTCAACACATTGAAACATTCTCAGTGTTGCTAGCAACTAGAAAGAGGGTTGAAAACTGTATATTCAGAGAATCACAACATCGTGGTACTTCTCAAAGTCATCCTAAATAAGGAAAAAGACCAAGGCCAGACCAGTACCAAGGTTCAGGGCTAAATTTGGCAGGCCAGAATCAGCAACCTCACATAGCTCAAGTCACAACATCTCCTCCAACTATGATACAACCCAGCTCATCATCAAGACAAGCTTCGAAGCCTCAACGGAAAATCACCGATTTGGGCATAGCTAGTCGCTAGTATATGCTGAATTGAAGAAGGAAGGAATTTTGGGAATAGTACATTCCCCACCAGTCAAAAATCCCTTGCCAAAGTGGTATGATGAAAATCAATTATGTGACTATCACACCCAAGAAAGGCACCCCACTAATGAGTGCATTGCACTCAGACGTGTGATACAGGATCTTTTGGATGATGGAAGGCTTGAACTAAATAGTTGAGCAGTAACTAGATGCGATAATGATGTTTGAACAACTAAAAAAAGAAACAAAACGTAACAAGCACATCAGGATCATGAATAAAAGCATGCTAGGTTTAGAGAGATTTTTCTTTCGTTCTTTCTTTCTAATTTAAGATGTAGGAATCTTGTTTCATATAAATAAAGTTCTACTTTCATTTCAACTTCATTTCTATCTTCTTTCACTCTTTCATCATGACCAAGAGTGTCAAAGTCTTCATGATAAAGTTCTTGAGCTTTTCATACATTTGATGCCTTTCCAATGAGCATGGAGCCTAAAGGGAATCTTTATCTTGGTAAGTCTACCAAGGGAGGCCATCTTTGGCCGCCAATTATCCAAAAAGAAAAAAAAAACTAGGACAGCATACTCCCCTAGTCTCCCTGTTAAGCCTTAGCCTTTTCTTTGAAAAGCCTATCTCAGCCCACCTATGACTCATCATCCTGAAACTCTTCTGTTTCATACATGTCCCTTATCTTCTAGGGCCTAATCATGAAATATCATGTCACTGAGGCACCACAAAACAATTCCCTAGAAAAAGAAAAGGAAATCTGGAATTCCAAGTTGGAATAATGCCTAAATTTGGGCCATCTCTAAAGTAACAGTTCAAAAAAAAAATCCAAAAAAAAAAAATGAGAATGTACGATAGCCCAAAGTTGGGGTCTTTCCAAATTGAGACAAAAAAAAAAGTTGATTTCAAGAATCAAAATCCAGTGATCTAAGAAAAATTAGAAGCTTGTGGATTACCTACTTGATATATGAAAGAAGTCATCAAAGATTAGCTTGGGCCCTGGAAGCATTTTGAGCTTTTTTCCATCCTTTGGAACCCAGTCCTAAACCCCATTTACAACCTACTAATGTCCTCTTGGATTGACTGATGATAAAGATTCTTGATGAGCACATTTATGTGTGAAATCTAGGGTAGTAAAACATGCATTTTACATATTTAGAATGGAGCTACCTTGGGTTTTATTCTCTTTTTGCAGGTTTTATATTTTCAAGGCCTTAAGGACTATCGGGCGTTATATCTTCAATTTTACACGTAAAGAGGTTTTATTTCTTTCCATGGTTGCGAAGAGGACGAAATTCTGAGCAAGATGGACGTGTTCAATTAAAAGTACACATTCGTTTGGTCACCCGTACAATTGATTATTCTTTTTCGGGTCAGAAAAAGAATAATGGATCAGAACTGAACCGAGATGCAGAACTAGCCCGTTTGCAATTGTCCCAGAGGTATAAGGAATACTCCAAATGCCAACAA